>NC_133192.1:58290000-58307500 GCF_049306965.1 Danio rerio
TGGGTTATTTTTAACCTTTATTTGTTTATTTATTAATAACTTAAACAGTTGGGTTAAATATTTAGTGCTTTGTTGGGTTATTTTATCCTTAATTTAGGTAATTTAGTAATAACTCAAACAGTTGGGTTAATATTTAGTGCTTTGTTGGGTTATTTTTACCCTTAATTTAGGTAATTTATTAATAACTCAAACAGTTGGGTTCATATTTAGTGCTTTGTTGGGTTATTTTTAACCTTTATTTGTTTATTTATTAATAACTTAAACAGTTGGGTTAAATATTTAGTGCTTTGTTGGGTTATTTTTACCCTTAATTTAGGTAATTTATTAATAACTCAAACAGTTGGGTTAATATTTAGTGCTTTGTTGGGTTATTTTTACCCTTAATTTAGGTTATTTATTGATAACTCAAACAGTTGGGTTAATATTTAGTGCTTTGTTGGGTTATTTTTAACCTTTATTTGATTATTGAATAATAATTCAACCAGTTGGGTTAAAATTTTGAATTTCAACAGTCAACCGATTTAACTGACACAGAACAGCTGTATTAACATGTGTACGTAATGTTGTTTTTGCGTTATAAAGTTTATTTAAGCTCAAACGCAATAATAGGTGTTATTTTTTATTAAATTACCCCTCTGTCGTGTTTTTTTAACTGTATATATCTTTTCATATCTGTTTCACCAGCGCTCTTAATTTTTGATGATACAAACCCGCACTTCATAGCTGATCTGTATTAAATGGATAAAGCTTGGGATATTTGATAAATTGGAATATTTTTAACCCTTCTATTTTAACAGAGGCAATTACACTGAATCATGATACTTATGATATATTATTATTCATGATATATATGATATACTATTTTTTGTCTACTTAAGAATAAGGTTAGGGTTAGAGTGAGGCTTTCTGATATTGGTCATGTAGAGTCAAACTGAATTAATTGAACTTATTTTTAAACTTGAAAGCTCATCCCAGACATTAAAGAGTCGCCATAACTTGTCAATTTCCCATTGTAATTAATTAAGCGGGTATTAAGATAATCAGAAGTAGATGACTTTCCTTCTGTCAGCTAATCTCTTTCTCTCTCTCGCTCCATTGTTGACATGCGTTCGCAGAGGTGAAGGATAGAACACACTCTAACACCCACATTAGCGTATAATCCTGCCGTCGGGAGACTCTGGCTGCAGGTTTGCGTGTAGATTAGCGGCCGGCGAGCGCTGGATTATTGCCGGTCCAGAACAAAAGGCTTGCGGAGAATTGAAGGAAGGGATTGTGCTGATAAAACACAGCGCCTCTGCCCTCTTCAGTGTCTGCCATTAAAAAGGTTATTCCAGCCTCCCTCTTCTACACTAATTGGATTATTTGCAGGGATTTGGGAAAGCGAGTTTAGCCGAGCGGCTTCCAAAACTCTCCGTCTACTTCGTCCAATGAAGATTATGGAAAGTAAAGTAATAGTAGTTTCACACACAGCGCTATCAAAGTCTTTTTAAAGTACACATGACAACAAAACTCGCCATATTGATGTTTCAATGGTAGTTTTGAGTTGAACAGTTCATCATTTCCTGTCATTAAGGAAAAAAAGACAATAGCTTGCTCTTGTAATCTTTACTTGAAATCTGAAAATGCACTTCCTGTTTCAGTTCAATTCTCAGATTAGGTCAGTTTGAGGTAGTGGGCGTGGCTGACACACTTAACCACGCCCCTCCAGCAAACAGAAATACTGAGCACTCTGTTAAAAATACCCAAACTATAGGTTATTATGGCAGCCAGCCATTATAGCTTCCCAGCTATGGGTTGTTTTGTCCCAATGCATTGGGCTATTTTGATCAAAGGTTATGGAAACGACAACTGACCCGGCCGAGGTTCGAACCAGTGACCTTTTTGCTGTGAAGCGACAGCACTACCTACAGTGCCACTGCATTGCCCTATGCATACTTCCAATATTTAAATATGATAAGAATTCATGTTTGCATTATTTAAAATTAAAACAAATTTTAAAATTTAATAATTGATACTATTTAAAAACTTACTTTGGTATTTTGGCTTCCGACAGTGATACATCATGTGCTCATTTGTTCATATGTTTAAGTCAGATTGCAGTTGTGGATGTTGGGAGCAACAGTTTTTTGACTGAGCTATATCTTAAGCCATATCGAGTTTATTGTACCTTTGTATTTTGTTTGCATATCTTTCAGGGCTCAACAATAAGGACTGCCCGATGGCCCGGGGCCAGTGTGAGAGATGCTCAGGACAGTAAACAGAATCGTTACCGGCCCAATCGGCTCACTACTTTTCAATTTGCCTGCTAATATTTGACAATTGCTTGCAAATACAGTCTTAGAATCGAGCTTTTAAGTTGCTTTTAATTTGTGCTTTTAAGTCTTTGAATGTTGCCTTCTGTGTGAAGTCGTAAACCATATTGCTTTTCGTTTCCTCTTATGTGATTGGATGTTGTGAGTACGTTATTTTCTTCCATAACCTGGCAAAAACCAGTACAGCAAAGAGACGGCAACATCAAATTGTGAGGCTAAAAGAAAACATCTGTTTAAATGGGTAAAACACGGCGAAAAAAGTGAAGTGATGTGTTGCATAGTTTGCCGTTACTTTTAAGTCAGTCACCCTTTGTTTTGCAATAAAATACCTGCACATTTTCCACACTGTAAAATTTTTAAACATTTCTAAAATATTTAAATTCTGGATTCATAGACATTATTTTTGACATATTATTTGAAATATGTGGCTAAGAAATAGCAATTAACTTTTTTTTTTTTTTTTTGGTGGGGCCAGTGAAAACTTTGGCAGGGCAAGTAAAAATCTGAACCACTGGTCCAATTGGGCCAGTAGAAATAATCATTAACGTTGAACCCTGTCTTTAGTAAACTTTTTTTTAAAAAGAAGATTCGGTCACTCGCGTTTTTTCAAATACTGGTTGTTGGAATAGCATCTTCCCAATCAGAGTCATGTGTTAGCATGCTCCCTCAGTAGGTGCCTATGTAGAAAGCATGTGTCTAAGTTACTTTTATATAGTTCTCCTGTACACTGAACAAAATGATTCATTAGATTTACTACATGTTTTAAGGTAAGTGATTGCAAACACTTTCTATAGGCTGAATTTAAGGCCGATATAAATGGTGTGCAACCACTTACCTTAATAAAACTCTGCTGTTATTTTGGGAGTTCTGCCTGGATTTTGCCCACCCAAATTTAAAAGCTTTCTAAATCCTCATGCAGAAGTGTAAATGCAAAAGTTTGGTATCATTTTAAAGAAAACGCTTTGAATTTTAATAAAACACTATTGAAAGTGTTTAAAATACCTGTATATGTCGTCTGTGTTATAATAAACCCCCAAAAAGAGGCGCTTTTTACTATTTTTTTTATAAACTCAAATGTGAAAGTGTAGCTTTTAGGTTGTGTGTGGTCTAGCGTGCTGTAATTAATGTTGGTGGTTCCTGCACATGTCTGTAACCATAGGAAAAAAGGAAAATGTCTCCACCATAATCTATGCAAACGTTATTGGGTTCCAACTGATGAGAGGTGCTGTACAAGCCACAGGGAGCGATCATTGTTTTCATATTTCACTATTCTTTTGTTTGATCAAACATAATTCACTGTGTTTGGAGCACGTCAGACATATAAAAGGATTACTTATGCACATCAGCTCAAAAACACAGGAGAATGGCCCTGAAGCGCACAGCATAAGGTGAGAGATGACAGCTGTCTGTGCTATCTGGGGCTGCTTATTGATCATGAATGTATCGTTTTCACTTCTGCGCCATGGAAACACCACGATTCATTCAGCAACTGTTTGATATGTGAATATAATTCAGTAAAAAGAATGCTAGAACCGTATGAGCACCGGCAAGAGCTTTCATTTGAGCTATAACTTGTACATGTGTCATATGTAAAATATGAAAATGAACCAATGTTCAATACCCAGCTCGGTTATCCAAAATACTGTGTATTTAAGTGTAAATAACTTTTGTACAGTAGAATAACAACCAAAGTGATGCATATGAGCATAAAATATAGATTCTACACTTTCAAACGAAAGCTCTTAAGGGGGTCTGGTGCAATGCTAGCCCTTTAAATCTTAAAGTAAAAGTCGATGACGTCACGGACGCGGTACCGGGTCCAAAATTCACGTATGTTCAACTAAAATTAAATTTAGCCTATAAAAATAGTTTGCAACCACTTACCTCAAAAAATGTAGTAAATGTAATTTTTGAGTGTAGTCAGATGCGGACAGAGCCGCATTACGCAGCAGGCTGAGTGTTTGGCGAAGCTTGAGGAAAAACACACAGCAGTGTCAAATCCTGCTGTCAATAACGCACAACATCAATTAAATACATAATGGTTTCACATTGGCTCTCCAGGCACACCGCACCTTTAGTACAGATGAATACTTAATGTGCGCTGCTAATCAATTGTTTACACAACTGCATCATCCATTTTCAAACTCAACACGACTCCTCAGCTCTCTTGACACTCAAACACAATAAAGACTCAATTTGGGCTGATTTCTCCAGATACAGACTCACTCTAATGTAGTTTAAGGCAATTTCACTTTGTTTGATTATTGATCAGCTCCAGAGTGAGGGTAGAAGCTTAATTAATATGTATTGCAAAATACTACATATTATTATGAGGGCTTTAAACACAGCAGTGTGTGAATATGTACAAATGTATTATATGCTAGTCTGCAGAAACACTCTGATTGACATTCTCTCTTTATAACGCGTCATCAGAGGGGGAAAGCCCCGCCCACTAGTGACCGTCTCTCCCTCATTAGCATAAACATCCCTGAGTGAGAAGCAGCCGTCTGTCATTAGAGTTTTGAATCTGCCACTATGCTGACACACAGGCATTTGTAGCCCCGCCCCTTTTTGTAAAGACCACAATCTCATTTGAATTTAAAGCGACAGTCACTGAAAACAGCATCATGTAACACTGAAGACAAAATGATTTACCCTCCTGTGAAATTGTTATTCTTTTTCAAATATTTCTCAAGTAATATTTTACAGATCAATAACAGATCGCAGTAATTCCTATAGGCGAGGTAGTGGCGCAGTAGGTAGTGCTGTCGCCTCACAGCAAGAAGGTTCGAACCTCGGCTCAGTTGGCGTTTCTGTGTGGAGTTTGCATGTTCTCCCTTCCTTCATGTGTGTGTGGATGTTTCCCTGAGATGGGTTGCGGCTGGAAGGGCATCTGCTGTGTAAAAACTTGCTGGATAATTTGGCGGTTCATTCCACTGTGGCGACCCCGGATTAATAAAGGGACTAAGTCGACAAGCAAATGAATGAGTATTTCCCATAATACTATATTCTTTTGGAGAAAGTCTTATTTCTTTTATTTTGGGTGTAATTAAAGCATTTTTAAAAAAAGTTTATCAAAACATTTTTGGACCTTAGAATGAAATAAGGTGGAGTGATTTAGTGTCCTATCAGTGCCAACATACAGCCACATCGCACTGCTATATACAATTCAATGGGATAATTGTGTATATAAAAAATAAAATCAAACAAGGAGAGTCTCAAGATCCTTTTGCATGAGGAACTACTTTCTTCCGCCATTCATTCACATCTGCAGCTGACGTCATAACAGCAGAAGCCGTTACTAATTCACCAACGTCACTTTTAAGCTAGTGCTTGAATGATTCTCTTGCGTAATGTCTAAGTGAAGACAAAACAGCTGACTTTGCTCACATTATAAGATTGTAACAGAGAGACAGTGTCATGATAACCAGCGATCTAACCACCAGAGATCGCTGGTGAACATTCGTTCTCACATGAACTACAAATCTGCCATGTTATGTAGCGCAGTAGTTGAATCAGAACCTTTTTCTGCTAATAAACCCACTGAGCCGGTCTTCTGTATGTGTCTGTACACTGAAAAAATAATCAGTGGATTTAGGAAAAACAAACAAACAAAAAAACAAGGAAAGTGGTTGCAAACCACCAATACAGGCTGAATTTACACAACCAAATGAAATGTAGTAATGTTCAACTTCATTAGTTTGTTTAAATTCAGCCAATATCAATTGTTTGCAATCACTAACCTTAAAAATATGCAATACATTTCCAGTGTAGAGTTCTCTGCTGTGTATGACGGCAGATGATTGTAACAGTTTGCTGATGTCTGAAGGGTCCGCAGAAGTGCAGATGTGCAGTGTGTGTGAGTTTGTCCAGAAGTGCTCACATAAGCGTCCGTGCTCCCCGTGGCGTCCACACACATCTGTCAGCGTGTGTGTGTGTGTGTGTCTGTCGGGTGTGGCCGTGTGATGCCCATCTGCTGCAGCTCTGCATTGTGAGCCGGTATGGAGATGTAACCCTCCGTCTTCCTGCTGAAGGTCATCTGTGATCTCACGCACACACACACACACACACACGCGCACACACACACACACACACACACACACATCCACACACACACACCAGACCAACTGCAGCCTGTCACTCTTACAAATAACACTGAACAAAGATGTTTCATGCTAATGTTTTTTTTCTGGTATTTAGTAAACACACTCAGAACATCGCAATTAGCCCTAATTATCCGATAATAATTGAAGCTGAATGTGTGATTCAGGAGATGGGGACAGTCAAAAATAGATCTTAAAGTTCATCAAAGTCTTTAAAAAATGTCTTGAAGTTCATATTTTTAAGACAAAATGTCCATAAATACACATATAAACATTATTTAGAGATATATTGTGTGTCCCTAGAAAAAAATTCTAGGCAGGTGACACGGTGGCTCAGTGGTTAGCACTGCGGGTTCACAGCAAGAAGGTCGCTGATTCGAGTCGAGTTGGCATTTCTGTGTGGTTTGCATGTTCTCCCCATGTTGGCATGGGTTTCCTCCGGGGAGACTAAGCTGAAGGTGAATGAATGAATGAATGTAGACGTCTTTATAAACACTCTTTGCCATCTGAGAAGCTGGAAATATGCAAATTTATGCAAAAACATGCAAAGATGCTCCTTGTTTACAGGTTATAGTTGTGTATCGGTTATGTATTACGTCGCTCAAAAGGTATAGGTTCAAAACTCATTCATTCATTAATTTTCTTTTCGGCTTAGTCCCTTTATTAATCTGGGGTCGCCACTGCGGAATGAACTGCCAACTTATCTAGCATATGTTTTACACAGCGGATGCCCTTCCAGCTCCATCTCTGGAGACCATCCATACACACTCACTCATACACTACAGACAATTTAGCCTACCCAAATCACCTGTACCGCATGTCTTTGAACTGTGGGGGAAACCAGAGCACCCGGAGAAAACCCATGCGACGCAGGGAGAACATGCAAACTCCACACAGAAATTATTGTACAGTGTCATAAACATTATGCTATAATGATGTGATTATCTTTAGCTGTATCCCTTCTAGACTGTACTTGGTGTGTGTGTGTGTGTGTGTGTGTGTGTGTGTGTGTGTGTGTTTTGTCCAGCGCTGGTGCTCTGAGAGCAGATGCTGATCTGATCCTCCATGATCAACATCCTGGGGCTCGTCCAGATGAGCGGCCCTGCAGACCCGGACAGATGAGCACAGCGGCTGGAGGACGGTTCAGGAGATCAGCTCACATCTGGACCTGCTCCAAAACAGCTTCACCTCACTCACACATGTCCACATGTCATGTGTGTGTTTGTGTGTGTGTGTGTGTGTGTGTGTGTGTGTGTGTGTGTGTATTAGATACCATTTAAAGGGACAGTTGACTCAAAATGAGAATATTATTGCAGTTTACTTACACTTAAGGGAACAGTTCACCCAAAAATGAAAAGATTTGTATTATTTACTCACACGGACAGTTCACCCAAAACAAGATTTTCTCATCATTTTCTCACTTTAAAGGGGCAGTTCACGCAAAAATGAAGATAATGTTACCATTTACTCACACTTTAAAGGACAGTTCATCCGTAAATGATAAGATATTCTTACTATTTTCTTACATTAAGAGGGACATTTATCCCATAAAAGAAAATATCCTCATCCTTTACTCCCATTTAAAGGGCCAGTTCAGCCAAAACTAAAAAGATTCTCACCATTTACTCACATTTAAAGGGACAGTTCACCCAAAAATGAAGATATTCTCACTATTTACTCACAATTAAAGGGCCAGTTCAGGCAAAAATGATAATATTCTTACTATTTACTCACACCTAAAGGGCCAGTTAACTCAAAAATGAAGATATTCTTACTATTTTTTCACATTTAAAAGGCCAATTCAGGCAAAAATGAAGACATTCTCACTATTTACTCACACTTAAAGGGCCAGTTAAGTTAAAAATGAAGATATTCTTACTATTTTCTCACATTTAAAGGGACAGTTCACCCAAAAATGAAGATATTCTCACTATTTACTCACATTTAAAGGGCCAGTTAAGTTAAAAATGAAGATATTCTCACTATTTACTCACATTTAAAGGGCCAGTTAAGTTAAAAATGAAGATATTCTCACTATTTACTCACATTTAAAGGGCCAGTTAAGTAAAAACTGAAGATATTCTCACTATTTACTCACACCTAAAGGGCCAGTTCACACAAAAATGAAGATATTCTTACTATTTTCTCACATTTAGAGGGAGAATTATCCCATAAAAGAAAATATCCTCATCATTTACTCCCATTTAAAGGGCTAGTTAAGTCAAAAATTAAGATATTCTCACTATTTTCTCACATTTAAAGGGCCAGTTAAGTAAAAAATTAAGATATTCTCACTATTTTCTCACATTTAAAGGGCCAGTTAAGTAAAAAATTAAGATATTCTCACTATTTTCTCACATTTAAAGGGCCAGTTAAGTAAAACATTAAGACATTCTCACTATTTACTCACAATTAAAGGGCCAGTTCAGGCAAAAATGAAAAGATTTACTCACACTTAAAATGACAGTTTGAAGATTTCTTCATCAATTACTCACACTTGAGGGGTCAGTTTACCAAAAAATGAAGATTTCCACACCATTTACTCACTTTAAAGAGACAGTTAACCCCAAAATAAAAAATATTATCACCTTTTACTCACACTTGAAGGGACAGTTCACCCAAAAATGAAAATTCTGTCATCATTTACTCACCCTTTACTTAGTTCAAACCTTTATGAGTTTCTTTCTGCTCTCAGTTGTGTTGTTCTTTATGGACACAAGCCTTTTATTCAGCGCCTAATAAAGAAAAGGACTAATAAACAAAGAGGCTTGTTGTGAATGTTTCAAACACCTTTTAAATATTCTACTCTTTAAAAATAACTGGATTTTATGCTAAATGTCTGTGTTTACATGTTGAGTTGATCCACTGAGGCCTCATATCTGCAGCGGAGTGTGCTGCGGATGATGTCACGGTGTCATGTGGTTTCCGAGGGCCCATGCGGCGCTAATGAGAGGTTGTTACCGAGTGCTAATTAGCTCTGAAGGCTTTGCTAATCTCATTAACCGCAGTAGTGCGAGTCCACGTCCCATTTAACAGTTGTCACTATACCTTGACTGAGACGCACAGCCTTCTGGGTGGCAGACAGACAGATCCATGGAGAACAGACTGTGTGTGTGTGTGTGATCAGTGTTTGACTCCTGAACCAGAGGAATTACACCTCACTTAACACTATTTGACACACGGCCCGCATGAAGCTGTAATTGAAATATTTCTTGATGGTGTAGTGCTGATGTTACGGTAGAATAGATTATTCCAAAACGTCCAGACAGTTGATGCTGAAGTCTGTAATATTTAAACCATGAACTACACTAATTTAAAAAATAATTGGATTTACTACATTTTTTCTGAGGTAAGTGGTTGAAAACAATGTATATGGGCTGAATTTAAAGGGGGATGAAACACCAGAACACATTATTTGAGATGTTGACAGTCATATATGTGTCCCACGCTGCTATAAACACTATTAGGACACATATATCTCACTTACCAGTGAAAATAGGTTGTTTTTGCGTTATTTCCAGCAAATTCGTTCTTCCAGTTTGAAACTAATTTTAGAAGCTGCGGGGCTGCTAAGATTCACTACCTGATTGGGGCTTTTGTGCCATTGCGTATTCTTCCCTTATTCGTCAAGCCCCTATCACATGACTATAACACATGGCTTTAACGCTACCGGAAGACAGCAGACCAGCCTTCACTGTAAACAACAACATGGACACAGAAATGGGAGCGTTGTTTGCACTATTGTCTGTTTTAGGCGTCATTGTGCAGTTATTCATTTGTTACGTTTAGTAACAACTCGACCTCGTCGTCTGTCCACAACAATACCTCTCTTGCTTTCTTTGCCATCGCGTTCATTGTTCAACCGGCGTTTGTTGACTAACAATAACCAAATGCCGAGCGAGACGCATGCTTTCTGTTTATACTAGAACGCGCATGCCCAAAGTGCGCGAATGGTCACGTGATATACGTTTTTGGTGGCGTAGTGTGGACGGAGATATGTTCAGAAACGCTAGGTGAAACGCTAGTGTGGACGCGGATCGTTTTTGATGTAAAATGCCGATTTCAAACTAAAACGCACTAGTGTAATCGGGGCCTGAGTGTGCAGCATTAATTCATGAGAAGGACTTGATTCAGCCAATCAGCATGCTCTATTGTGAATGAGGAACTTCATTAATATGCATGAAGCGTCGAAGACTGTTTTACGTGTTACATTGTTCAGACGGCAGAGAGACGCCATGTTGTGTTGCTAAAACAAGTGGATGACGAATTGTTTGGAGACACGAGTCGTCAGTGTTGTGTTTATAAATGTGCAGCAGTGAAGGTTTCGTTTTCATTTCCCGCTATGAGAGCGCAGCTGGACTCAAATGTGGAGTACAGTGCACAAGACAGAGATACATTCATAAGGAACATTGTTTACCCGAGACCTTTCCGCATCTGGAAATGGTGAAATCTGGATTTGCTGCTCATCTCCTTTTAAAGGGCCATGAAACCCCCCGTTTCAGCAGGATGTTTTCACACCTCTAGTTTGGAAAAAGTCAGGAGAGTGGGTGTGTCTAGCTCTGTTTGTGTGGGAGTGTCGGGGGTGGGAAAATGGGCAGGGTTTGAATAAAAATGGGAGTTGCCATTTGGGCACGCGCTGAGAACAGAGGAAATACAAACACACACACAAGCAGGGGAGAAAGACAGTGTGTTTAATGACGGTGAAATGTTTAATACCGCACGTTGTATTGGAGAAAAGCCTCTGCATTTCTCTGTAACTCAGATGCAATCAGTAGGTCAGAAAGCCGTGTGTGTGTAGACTATCCTGTCACAAAATACGGCGACAATTCAACACGACGGTCGGCAAAAGTTTGCTTACAGTGTTCACGTGTTTACACACAGAGAGCAGCATTTACAGCGGATCTTTCAATATTGTAGTGATATCAACGTTCTGTAAACTAAGTAACTTAGAAATCATTCTGACTAAGGTCTGTCTTTAAACACTGAAAGAGTACAGCTGACCATACCAACTATAATTTTGCCATCTGAATGAATAAAGAAAGGGCGCCACACTGCGCCGGGTGTATGATAGGGCCCATTGTCTGTTTGTTTTCTTTACATGTTTACTATACTGCTAGAATATTTAGTATGCCTCATTCTGAGAAGAACCTAAGTTGTCTGTTTTGCTACCTAATTTCGTTTAGAAGAATCTAAGTTGACTTTTTTTTTTTTTTTTAATAAATCCTTGTTTTCTGGATTCCCTCTTGGAGTGTTTTTGTTTGGGTCCAACACAACTGCCCCTGTGGCTTAGTGGTATACACACCGGTTCCCACACCAGAGACCTGCGTTCAAGACCTGACCGTGACATCTTCATTTTCTTTCGGCTTTGTGCCTTATATATCAGGGGTTGCCACAGCGGAATGAACCACCAACTGTTCCGGCATTTGTTTTACACAGCGGATGCCCTTCCAGCCACAACCCAGTACTGGAAAATACCCATACCCAATTATTCACACACACACTCACACACTATGGCCAATTCAGTTCATCAATTCCCCTATAGCGCATGTGTTTGGGGAAACCGGAGCACCCGGAGGAAACCCACGCCAACATGGGGAGAACATGCAAACTCCACATAGAAACACCAACTGACCCAGCTGGGGCTCAAACCGGCAACCTTCTTGCTGTGAGGTCACAGTGCTAACCACTGAGCCACCGTGCCACCCTGTGTTAGAACATTTCTAACATATTCAAAGATACACACGAATCCCAGGCTGAAGGTGGATGTTTGTGCAATTACACTAAAAGAGCTTTTGCTTGATGAGGAAGAGTCCAGCGTGTCAGTCAGAGGAGATCATTAGCAACAGGTTTAACAGCAAAGTTCAGATCCCGCGCATTATTTAGAGGTCTATCAAAGATGATGCCGTCAGATTTATGGCCGAGTTGTCAATGTGAAAAGACGACACGTCCAAAGATGACTGTTTTTTTAAACTCAAATGAGTAATAAAATATGATATTGAGTCACATTCAGACTCTTCTGAATGTCCGCTCTGTTATTAGTCAAGGGCTTTGGTGTAAATATTGAAGCATTGGAGTGTCAGTCACTGTTTTATATTGATTCCAGACTGGCGCACTAAATAGTTGCGGTGCTTTTATGTATTCAGACGGTTGGGTCTTGTAAATTATCATTGAGGTAAGTGGCAAGGTGATCGTATTTATGCCTCTCATATCAGAAAACCTCTCGCCGACTGGGACACTCGGAGATGCTTATTGAAGGTTTTCCGTCCATTGAACAGATCTGCTGTCAAAGATCAATATATGGACCGAGCAGGCGGCCGTTAGTTAACTCTTTAGATGAAGTGAAGGGTGGGAAAGGTTAACCGTTTTGACCTGCTTTAAAAGTTTGTTTGTGTTTTCCATATGCGTAGGACGGGTCCACTGGGGACTGAGTCAAACGGTGACCTCTTGGACGACACACTTTGATCCTGTAACAAATCAAGCAGTGACAACCACTCAGGAAAACATCTAACTTCACTGAATGACTAAAACATGTTATTCAACACCACACAATTACATTTTGCGCATCTGAAATGTTACATTTTACTGTGGGTTTCAGATGGCAAATCCACTAGAAGGCGCTGTCTACACTTTTGTGAATCAGAAATATGTTAATTCGGGTATATTTTCTTGTATGTTTCAGATGATGGATCCACTAGCAGCCGATGTTTATTTTTTTTGCGAAACGTTTAATATGTTTCTGTTTTGCTGTACATTTCAGATAACGAATCCACTAGGGGGTGCTGTCTGTTTTTTGGCAAAACAGTAAATATGTTGCTGTTTTCTTGTATGTTTCAGATGATAAATCCACTAGAGGGCACTGTCATTTTTTTTTTTTTTGCGAATTGTTAAATATGTTGCTTTTTTCTTGTACATTTCAGATGAGGAATCCACTAGAGGGCGCTGTTTAGTTTTTTTGCGAATTGTTAAATATGTTGTTGTTTTGTTGTATGTTTCAGATGATAAATTCACTAGAGGATGCTGTTTATTTTTTGGCGAAACATTAAATATGTTGTTGTTTTGTTGTATGTTTCAGATCATGAATCCACTAGGGGGTGCTGTCTGTTTTTTGGCAAAACGGTAAATATGTTGCTGTTTTCTTGTATGTTTCAGATGATAAATCCACTAGAGGGCACTGTCATTTTTTTTTTTGCGAATTGTTAAATATGTTGTGGTTTTCTTGTATGTTTCAGATAATGAATCCACTAGGGGACGCTGTTTATTTTTTGCGAAACATTAAATGTGTTGCTGTTTTGTTGTACATTTTAGATAATGAATCCACTAGAGAGCACTGTCTATTTTTTTTTGTGAATTGTTAAATATGTTGCTTTTTTCTTGTACATTTCAGATGATGGATCCACTAGAGGGCGCTGTTTAGTTTTTTTCCAACATTAAATATGTTGTTGTTTTCTTGTATGTTTCAGATGATAAATCCACTAGGGGACGCTGTTAATTTTTTTGCAAAACGTGAAATATGTTGCTGTTTTCTTGTACATTTTAGATGATGAATCCACTAGAGGGCGCTGTTTATTTTTTTGCGAAACGTTAAATGTGTTGCTGTTTTGTTGTATGTTTTAGATGATAAATCCACTAGAGGGCGCTGTCATTTTTTTGCAAATTTTAAAATATGTTATTGTTTTCTTGTATCTTTCAGATGATAAATCCACTGGGGGCGCTGTTAATTTTTTGACGAAACGTTAAATATGTTGCTGTTTTCTTGTACATTTCAGATGATGAATCCACTGGGGGCGCTGTTTATTTTTTTGCGAAACGTTAAATATGTTGTTGTTTTGTTGTATATTTCAGATGATAAATCCACTAGAGGGCGCTGTCATTTTTTTGCAAATTTTAAAATATGTTATTGTTTTCTTGTATGTTTCAGATGATAAATCCACTGGGAGCGCTGTTTATTTTTTTGCAAATTGTTAAATATGTTGTTGTTTTGTTGTATGTTTCAGATGATAAATCCACTAGGGGACGCTGTTAATTTTTTGGCGAAATGTTAAATATGTTGTTGTTTTGTTGTATGTTTCAGATCATGAATCCACTAGAGGGCGCTGTCTATTTTTTGGGAGATATTAAATATGTTGCTGTTTTGCTGTACATTTCAGATAATGAATCCACTAGAGGGCGCTGCCATTTTTTTTGCGTATTGTTAAATATGTTGTGGTTTTCTTGTATGTTTCAGATGATGAATCCACTAGGAGACGCTGTTTATTTTTTGCAAAACATTAAATGTGTTGCTGCTTTGTTGTACATTTTAGATAATGAATCCACTAGAGAGCACTGTCTATTTTTTTTTTGCGAATTGTTAAATATGTTGCTTTTTTCTTGTACATTTTAGATGATGGATCCACTAGAGGGCGCTGTTTAGTTTTTTTTCCAACATTAAATATGTTGTTGTTTTCTTGTATGTTTCAGATGATAAATCCACTAGGGGACGCTGTTAATTTTTTGACGAAACGTTAAATATGTTGCTGTTTTCTTGTACATTTTAGATGATGAATCCACTAGAGGGCGCTGTTTATTTTTTTGCGAAACGTTAAATGTGTTGCTGTTTTGTTGTATGTTTTAGATGAGAAATCCACTAGAGGGCGCTGTCATTTTTTTGCAAATTTTAAAATATGTTATTGTTTTCTTGCATGTTTCAGATGATAAATCCACTAGAGGACGCTGTTTATTTTTTGGCGAAATGTTAAATATGTTGTTGTTTTGTTGTATGTTTCAGATCATGAATCCACTAGAGGGCGCTGTCTATTTTTTGGGAGATATTAAATATGTTGCTGTTTTGTTGTACATTTCAGATAATGAATCCACTAGAGGGCGCTGACATTTTTTTTGCGAATTGTTAAATATGTTGTTGTTTTGTTGTGTTTCAGATGATAAATCCACTAGAGGACGCTGTTTATTTTTGACTAGACGTTAAATATGTTGCTGTTTTGTTGTACATTTCAGATGATGAATCCACTAGAGGATCCTGTCTATTTATTTATTTATTTTTTGCAAATCTGCAATAACATTTTTAAGGTACATTTTGTTCTACATTACAAATGGCAAACTCACTGGAGGGCGCTGTCTATGTTTTTGGAACACGTAAAATAATATGTTGCTGTTTTGTTGTACACTTTAGATGATAAATCCACTAGAAAATGCCGTCTACGATTTTGCGAATCTGAAATATGTTACTTAGGGCTCGTTTTATTGTTCGTTTCAGATGACAAATCCTTTAGAGGGCGCTGTCTTTTTTTGTGAAAAGTAAAATATGTTTCTGTTCTGTTGCACATTTCACATGACAAATCCACTAGAGGGCGCTGCCAACTTTTTTGCAAATCTGAAATACGTTACTCACGGTATGTTTTGTTTAAGATATCAGATCACAAATCAACTAGAGGGCGCTGTTCACGTTTTTGCAAATCTGAAACAATACTTAGGGTGTGATTTGTTACACGTTTCAGATAACAAATCCACTAAAGGGCACTGTTTACTTTTACACACTTATATATAAAGACACACTAAAACACACACAAATAAACTCACGCACAAACACACACAAATGAATGCGTACTAAAACACACATAAACAAATAGACATACATACACACGCACAAACACACACACACATACACACATACTCATGTTGAAGCATCAGTGGTTTGCTCTCAGGAACAGAGGCTGTTTCTCAAAAACAAGTACACAACGTTCAGACACGTGTCCTTGGAAGTTTGGATTTGGAAGAATGAACTCTCGAGGACACAAGGACACAAGTCGGGTACTTCTTCAAATGGAATGGCAGTGTACTTTATAACAACACTTACCTTACAATGGATTCATCGGTTTTGGAGCGTGAGATTGACAGGCAGATCGGTGCAGCGGCAGCAGTAATGCAGTCAATGTACCGGCTCGTTGTGGTAAACAAGGAGCTGAGCCGAAAGGCAAAGCTCTCGATTTACTGGTCAATCTACAGTCCTACTCTCATCTATAATCATGAGCTTTGGGTCATGACTAAAAGGACAAGATCTCGGATACAACAGCCGAAATGAGTTTCCTTCGCCGGGTGGCAGGGCTCATCCTTATAGACAGGGAGAGGAGTTCTGCCACCCGAGAGGAGCTCGGAGTAGAGCCGCTGCTCCTCCACATCCAGAGAAGTCAGCTGAGGTGGCTCAGGCATCTGTTTCGGATGCCTCCTGGACGCCTACCTAGGGAGGTATTCCAGGTATGTCCCACCGAGAGGAAGCCTCGGGGAAGACCCAGGACACGCTGAAGGGACTATGTCTCACGGCTGGCCTGGGAACGCATTGGGATCCCCCTGGAGGAGCTGGAGGAAGTGTCTGGGGAGAGGGAAGTCTGGGGTTCTCTTCTAATGCTGTGTTCACACCAGACGCGGAACACGCGGACAAATTGTGCTATTCGCACATTCGTAAATAGCCGCGTGAACATTTGAGTTTACTCGCTTCATTCGCCATCAAATCTGCTTCATTCGCGTGTCAAATTCACTTCAGAACAGACGCGCCTTCACGTGATGGGCAGGGCTTCTGTCTTCCTGGTGACTGTAGCTTCGTTGCTAAAAGGCTAACATGGATTTTATGAAGAAAATAACAGTGTTTATGTACTTTATGAAGGCTGAAAAACAGCGTCGATACGTTTAGGACCGTGTCTGAGTCCACTGCATGCTTTCAGAGGTGCATCCAGATCTGTGAGCTCATAAACTGCTCCAGAAACTGAACCTGGATGACGGAGGCTTTCAACGGTGCTTCTGACTGAGCCCAGCCCAGTTTGATGACTTGTTGTCGGTGTCGCCTGGGGGATTTCCCCCGGGACACCATCAACTGGTTCTACGTCACAATCACGCCCCCACAAGAGCAAGCTTCTGATTGGTTAACGCAGCGCGAATGTACGCTGAAGTTCAGATTTTCGAATTTGAGGGATTCGCACGAAACGGTCGTTAAGGGCGTCAAACGCGCAAAACGCTTAATTCGCCTCGCGCGTATCGCGCTATTCGCACCGCGCCATTCGCGTCATTCCCGCCGCGCCATTCGCGCAAAGTACAAGT
>NC_133192.1:58312500-58375000 GCF_049306965.1 Danio rerio
ATATATATATATATCATATATATATATATATATATATATATATATATATATATATATATATATATATATATATATATATATATATATATATATTTATTTATATATATATATATATATATATATATATATATATATATATATATATATATATATATATAGCAAAACTATCTCATGTCAAATAGAAAAAACAATATTATTTTGCTTTTTAGGAATAAAAACAAGATTATTATTGGCAAATTTTGCTTGCTTTAAAGAAGAACTTTCTTGATTTTGACTCATTATTTCCGAAAATAAGACAACAGGTTTAGCTTGTTTAGAAAATGCTTCTTGATTAAAGAATTTTTAGATATTTGGACCACAAAATCAAAGTAAGCAAGACTTTTTTTTTGCAGTGTAGCATTCAAAAGTATTTCAGTAATTAGTGAACACAGTTAATAGCAGTGATGGTGTTTAGCTGATCTTAAAACATGGCGCTACAGAGAGAGAAAGAGACTCACAGATCCTCTGCACATCACACACACACACACACACACACACACACACACACACACACACACACGGGTCTTACTTTTAATACTGCTCTGCTTAGAGGAGAGTGAAATAATGTGCCGTTTAAGCGTCCATCGATTTTGGAATTAAAAAGTTAGTTTGCAAAGATTTACTGTGTGGCTTTGACGGCGCAGCTCTTTATCAGGGCAGCAAATGGGCGTTTATACGCCGTCCGACAGAGCTGCGATTGAGAGATCGATAGCTGCGTGATTTAGTAACTGGCCTACAGCTAATCAATAAGTATAAAAGTAAATGAAATATGCATTACAGGGATTTTATTAGAGGGGGTTAGCAGATGGAGAATAACCGTCGGCCCATTTATTTTTATACCTATTGATTGTACAACATAGAGACTCGACCGTAGCTCTTCTGGGATTCAGTGGGAGTGTGCTGTGATTTATAGCTTTGAGGTCAGGCGTTGCGCGCGGACAGCTAAAAGTGGCTGTGGCAGGGCGCTATCTGAGGGTTTACACACACATCAGGAGTGTCAGAAATCTAGGCTGCGTCTTAATGTGTGTTCTTAAGGGATCTTGTGTTTTTGTGAAACGTCATCATCATTAGCCAAAGTTCCAATTTCAGTACTTATGAATGCAAGACAAGAGGACTCGAGACAGAACCCTGATGCGTTCCTGATATGGAGAATGCATCTCATGCAGACTTGTGAGTCTTTCCAAGTCACAAAAGTCACGCACACACATACACATCAGGAGTGTCAGTAGGCTGTTTCTCAATGTGTGCTCTTAAGCAATCTTGCCTCCTGTAAGGTCATCATCACCTGACAATGTTTAGTTCCAGTCCCCTTTAAGGCATTCAAATACCATCATATGTTTGCAGATGTCTAAGAATCATGCTCAGTGATCATACTTGTTTATCTGATAAGCAATGCTGAGGTCAGTAATTCTCCTTTGTGTTCCTTCTCAAAATGTCTGTCTTTGTTTTGATCTGTGTAACTCCGCCCACTGCCAGAATAACCAATCATATTTCAGCACACCTGGTTGCCGTGGTTATAAACAAACACAGTGGCTGTTTCTCAATATGCGTTCTTACGTTCTTGTGTTCTGGTGGAACGTCATGATTAACCGCTGAAGTTCAATTTCAATGGTAAAATCTGCAAGAACCTGAGACAGAACCCTGATGCATTCCTGATGCAGATGCATTTAGTTTCCCTTAATGAGACAGTAAACATTCACATGCAAATATTTATCAAAGCCATAAACCCATGGAAGAGGTTTATTTGCTGCAAATCATGTTAAATCTGCGACAAATGAAGCTTTTTATAGCTTAACAAACATAATATTTTGTTTTTTTATTCATAAAATTTATTTATTTAAATTTGGAAATTTTGGAAATGTCATTTTAAATGTTATTTCATTTATAAATTCCTATTTATTTAAAATCGTTTTTTAAAAGATACAATTAAATATTATTATTATTATTATTATTATTATTATTATTATTACTATTAATAATATTATTGTTCATTTGTCATTTATATGTTTTTTTAAGTTCTTACAATTTAATATTTTGTTTTATTTATAGTAAATATTTATTTTGCTTTAATTTTTAATTTCTTTTTATTTTACAAAATGTATTTTTTTTTACTATTTTTACCTATAACATGTATGCATTTTTATTTATATATTTAGTTATACTTTTTGATGTATAAAAAAAAAAAAAAAAATATATATATATATATATATATATATATATATATATATATATATATATATATATATATATATATATATAATATTAGCCAATAATATTGACCTTAAAATGGCTTTAAAACAGAAAAAATGTTCACAGGAGGTCAAGTAATCCTGACTTCAGCTGTACCATATGAAATAATGATCTGTACGGTGCTGATGCGCTCCAGCTCTCTGTCAGCAGCTCACAACATCAATGCACATGTGAAGACAGAGCGCTCAGCATCTTTAGCCTCTCAAAGCATCTGAATCCATGAATCATGAGTGCGATGATCCGTTTACAGTGAGCATGCTCTGTGTTTGCATACGCTGACAGGAGCTGCTCCTCCAGGCCTTTCTTCATTATTCTGAGTGTTTGAGGATCGGTTTGTTTGTTTGTTTTTTGTCCAGATTTCCTCTTTTCTGCTGTCCGCACCTCTTATCACTACAAACAATGCTTTTTGTCTTGTTTCTACTGCAATTATTTAAAAACTCTTAAATCAAGAAGCTTTTTTTGGACAATATAAAAAGTTGTGTGTTTTTCCCTAGAATTAATACAGATTATATTTCTTGTGTTAAGAATATATATATATATATATATTTGCTTTAAATGCTTCTTGATTTAAAAAAGAAGACAAAAACTTATTACTAATATAAAGTATCTTTGCAGTGCTGCACCTGGAATATATATATATATATATATACAGGGCTCAAAAATAAGGACTGCCTGATGGCCCGGGGCCAGCGTGTGAGATGCTCGGGACAGTAGACAGGATCGTTACTGCTACATTGTTACTAAAGTTTAATTTGCTTGTGACTATGTGTCAATTAAGTGCAAATACAGTTTTAGAATTGAGAAACAGTTCGTATTTTCAAGCCTTTAAATGCTACCTTCTCGGTTCTTCTTATCTGATTGGATGTTGTGAGCACGTTATTAGTACAGGGAAGAGGCAGCAACATGGCGGTAACATCAAATGATGATGCTAAAGGAAAACATTTGTTTCTAACGTCTTGGAAGCAGACATATGCCAGGGTACACCACGACTAAATAAAATGAAGTGATCTTTTGAACAATTTGCCGTCAGTTTGGCTGGTCTTTAGCCATCTTTTGTTTCAAAACACTTTGAATTTTGCTCATTACACATTTATAATTTTTTTTTAATATTTAAATTCCATATTTACAAACATTTTGAAACTTTTTTTTTATTTTTATTTGTGGCTAAGAAATAGCTATTAACTTTTTTTGGAGGGGCCAGTGAAAATATTGGCGGGGCAAGTAAAAATCTAAACCGTTGGTCCGTTTGGGCCAGTACAAAAAATCCTTAGCGTTGAACCCTGTATATATATATATATATATATATATATATATATATATATATATATATATATATATATATATATATATATATATATATATACAGTTAAAGTCAGAATTATTATTTAAGGTCAATATTATTAGCCCCCTTCAGCAATATTAGTGTTGGATAGTCTCCAGAACAAACCACTGTTATACAATGACTTGCCTAATTACCCTAACTTTACCCTAATTACCCTAGTGAAGCCTTTACATGTCACTTTAAGCTGTATAGAAGTGTCTTGAAGAATATCTAGTCTAATATCATGTGCCGTCATTATAGCACAAATAAAATAAATCTGTATAATACTGAATAAATCTGCTCTCTGATAAACAAAAATTAGGGAAAAAAATAAACAGGGGGCCGAATAATTGAGGGGGACTAATAATTCAACTTCTTCAACTTTATATATTTATATGTAGGTTCGAATATAAAATCAAGAATATATCGAAGAATAATCTTTGGATGAAGGATTCATAAAGATATACAAAAGTCATCAGTCCAGGGCACTCAACAACTTAGGTGTAAAATAAAGAAAGAAAAAAACAGGTTTTGTTTCTCTTTCAGCTTTTTCAGTGCCTTGAACTGATGTTTTTTTTTCTATATTTTAATATAAATTGAGAAATATACAAATAAAATAGGTGAAAAATAAATATAATAAATCTATATACACACTACATGCCATTATATATGCAAGAAGGTCGCTGGTTCTAGCCTCGACTGGGTCAGTTGGTCAGCTGTGAGTGTGTGTGTGTGTGTGTGTGTGTGTGTGTGTGTGTGTGTGTGTGTGTGTGTGGATGTTTCCCAGAGATGGGTAAAAAGGGCTGAAAGGGCATGCGCTGCGTAAAAACCTGCTGGATAAGTTGTCGGTTCATTCCGCTGTGGCGACCCCTGATTAATAAAGGGACTAAGCCGAAAAGAAAATGAATGAATGAATGAATATATATATTTTCATAAATGGTATTGAGAAACAGCTTTAATGTTGGGCCAAATGAAGCCTCTATTTTATTTAAATTTATTTCATTAATAATTTTTCTTATAAAATTTATATATTATGTTTACAATTTTAACATTTATATATTTTTTCAAAATTTGTACAGTGTATTTATTATTTTCTTTTATTTATAAAAAATATTTTGTTTTAAATTATAGTGTAGTTTTTATTTCATAAAATGTATTTATTATATTTTTATTTATATAATGTATGTATTATTTCTTTATTTATACTTTTATTAATTTATAAAATAATGTTGTTTTTTATTTTACATGTTTTTTTTTTGCTCTAAATTTAATTTAATTTATAAAATGTATTTTTTTATAATTTTTATTATTTTTATAAAACATTTATTTATATTTGTAATTTATAAATTATTATTTTAAACTTTTACAATTTATTTATTCGGTTTCCCCCACAGTCCAAACACATGCTTTATAGGTGAAGTGATTAAGCTAAATTGTCTGTAGTTTATGTTTGTAAATGCAAGAGTGTGTGGGTTTTTATTAGTGATGAGTGTTCCGCTGCGTAAAACATATGCTGGATAAGTTGATGGTTCATTCCGCTGTGGTGAGTCCTGAATAATAAAGGAACTAAGCCGAAAATAAAATGAATGAATGAATTAATTTATTATTTTATTAAAAATCTTTAATTTTGTTTTCATTTTGAATTTCTTTTTTATTTATTAATTGTATTTATTTTGTTTATTATAAATATATAATCATAATTTTTATTAAAAACTTACACTGAAAGGTGGGGAATATATATTTGTCACCTTAAAATAGAATTTGGTTGTATTTAAATACATTTCTGATTTCAGTAATGTTTTATTGAGCATCACTGGTACAGCTTATATTTAACATATATTGGCCAGGAAAATATATATTTGTACCGTGTGGGTTTGTCATGTAAATAACAAATGCACTGAGTGTGGTGATTTACCGCGGGCCGCTGGCCTCTGATGTATATTAATACTGCTGCACGTTCCACTGTACTACAGTCCATCATTCATTTGGATAAAAGAGGAGGAATTTGAAAACGGCCCGTGCGGTACAATGGGGATACAGATTGCATCCATTTATTGTGCTGAGTGATGGAGCGGCTGCCCACGACGTCCTTCACCTTCTCCACATACAGAGCTGCTTCCCATAAAAGCTAAAAAGAGACGCCCTTTGCCCTCGCTCTCCCTCTGCTGGCAAGACCCCAGTCGAAGACCACACGCATTCATACACTTTCATAAAGGCGAAAGACAGTTGAAATGAGCAATTGAAATAGCTGCGAGTAACACTAGCTTAAGATATGATGTGCATATAATTACCCTTAATCTAAATGTATGACAACTTACAAATTGTTTAAAATGTATATACAGTAGTGTGAAAATGTGTTTGCCCCCTTACTGATTTATTTTATCGCATGTTTGTCAGACTTTAATGTTAAATACAATCAAACAAATGTAAATATTAGTCAAAGATAGCACAAGTGAACACATCATGCAGTTTACAAACCAAGATTTTTATTATTAAGGAAAAAAAAAAAAACTATAAATCCCTGTGGGAAAAAGTATTTGCCCCCTAAACTTAATAGTGGTTTGGGCCAGCTTTAGCAGAAACAACTGGAATCAAGCATTTTCCGTAACCCGCAGTGAGTCTGTTAAAGCACTGGGGGGGAATTTTGGTCCACTCATCGTTGCAGAATTGTTGTTATTGAGCAACATTGGGATTTCTTTGAGCACGAAGTCATGCCTCAGCATCTCAATTGGATTCAGGTCAGGACTTTGACTAGGCCACTCATAAGTCTTGATTGTGTGTTATTCAGCCGTTCAGAAATAGGCTTGCTGCTGTGCTTTGGATCATTGATCTGCTGCAGAAGCCAAGTTGGCTTCAGCCTGAGGTCACTAACAGAAAGTCAAGCGTTCTCCTTCAGGATAACAGACACAAGCCCAGACCATCTCACTAATGCTGTGTTCACACTAGACGTGGCACGCGTGGATATATGCGCAATTCTTTCATTCATTCATTTTCATTTCGGCTTATTCCCTTTATTAATCCGGGGTCACCACAGCGGAATGAACCACCAACTTATCTAGCACATTTTTACGCAGCGAATGCCCTTCCAGTTGCAACCCATCTCTGGGAACCATCCATACACACTCATTCACACTACGGACACTTTAGCCTACCAAAATCACCTGTACCTTCTAGCCACAACCCATCTGTGGGAAACATCCACACACACTCATTCACACTCATACACTACGGACAATTTAGCCTCCCAATTCACTTGTACGCATGTCTTTGAACTGTGGGGGAAACCGGAGCACCCGGAGGAAACCCACACGAACGCAGGGAGAACATGCAAACTCCACACAGAAACGCCAACTGACCCAGCTGAGGCTCAAACCAGCGACCTACTTGCTGTTGCACTACCACTGTGCCGCCCTATGTCGCGCTAATTGTGTGTAAATAAACACGTGAACATTTTGAGTTTATTCATTTGTGCATCAAATGCGATTTGTTTATGCGTCAAATCCGCTTTACAACTGATGCGGAACCACGTCAGGGCTTCTGTCTGCCTGGTGACTCTAGCTTCATTGTTAAATGGTTAACGCCCTATTCACACGGGGCGTCAGTGTCAACGCTTCCCATTCACTTTGAATGGGTGCCGTCAGGCGTTGCCGAACTGCATTGTCGGCGCCGCTTCAGAGGCGTTGCTTGCTGCAGAAGTTGGGACTAGCTCAACTTTTCAAGCGCCGACGGAAGCGTCAGCCAATTAGATCGCTGTATGCAAATACACCAGCTAGACAGTGGCCTATAGCTGACTGCATTTCATTGGCTGACACTGCAATGACGATCGCTTAAGCCCCAACTTCAGACACGCCTTCAGTCAAGCGTGTGAATGGGGCGTAACATTGACTTTATTGAGAGAATGTCTGTGTTTATGTTGTAACAGAATGAAATGTCTGTCACTTGTTTGTTTTTTTTATCGATGGAATAATGAAAATAAAAAGTTGTCTAGTGGAAACTACAGGGCACTAGAGGGCAATGGTGAGACACATAGTGTATAATAAGTGAGAAAAAGAAGAAGAAGAGAGTTGGTTTTGTTAGAGGGAACACATGGGATTTGTTCATTTAAAAAAAAGTGTGGCAGTAATCAGGCCTGGGTGGCTACAGAAATTGAACTCGGGTGAGACAAACCAGAGTTAAGTGTTGCTTTAACATGGGGGCAAATACTTTTTCACACAAAGCTATAAAGTTTTATGAAGGAATGATGAAATCCTTCATTTACAAACTGCATGATGTGTTTACTTGTGGTACCTTTAACTAATTTAAATTAGTTTAATGATCTGAAACATTAAAGTGTGACAAATAAAAAATCTGTAGACTTTTTCACACCACTGTGTGTATATATGTATCGATAAACAATTTTTTTTCATTCATAAAATGCATATTTTTGTCATTTATTTAAACAAATCATAATTTTTTACTTATATAATATATAGCCAATATTTATACATAGTGAGTACACACACATTATGTTATACAAACTCTTATTTTGGATGCAATTAATCACGAATAATCATTTAACAGCACTGCTAATGCGGGAATTCTTGATATAGTTGCACATACACAGAATCTGAGCATACAGATGTAAAGGAGAGTATATTTGTTGCGGTGTGTGTTGCATCAGTCGGAGTGTTTTATCATGCGTCGTGTCTCCTCCCGGTGTCAGTGTTTCCGCCAGTGTCCGCTCTGGATAAATCTTTACTCAATCGTCTCGCAGGAGCCGGGTCACTCACTCCGAGAAACTCTGGGTTTGATTGTCTAAATGCTAATTAGCGTCCTGCTATGAATTAGTGTTTGTGCGCGCTCAGACCGCTCTAGGGCAGGACTATGAGTGCTTTAGGGCGGGTCTATCAGTGCTTTAGGGCGGGTCTATCAGTGTTCTAAGGCGGGACTATCAGTGTTCTAAGGCGGGACTATCAGTGTTCTAAGGCGGGACTATCAGTGCTTTAGGGCGGGTCTATCAGTGTTCTAGGGCGGGCCTATCAGTGTTCTAAGGCGGGACTATCAGTGTTCTAAGGCGGGACTATCAGTGCTTTAGGGCGGGTCTATCAGTGTTCTAGGGCGGGCCTATCAGTGTTCTAGGGCGGGTCTATCAGTGCTTTAGGGCGGGTCTATCAGTGTTCTAGCACTGGGCTATCAGTGCTTTAAGGCGGGTCTATTAGTGTTCTAGGGCGGGTCTATCAGCTAGTGCTTTAGGGCGGGTCTATCAGTGTTCTAGGATGGGTCTGTCATTGCTTTAGTGTGGAGCTATCTGTATCTGCAGTGTTTCTCAAACATATTCCTGAAGGACCACCAGCTGCGCACATTTACTTGTCTCCTTTACCAAACAAAGCTGATTCAGATAATCAACTTACTATCAGAGACTGAAAAAACCTGTAATGGGTGCGACAGACAAAGAAGAAATCCAAAACATGCAGTGTTGGTGGGCCTCCAGGAACGTGGTTGAGAAACACTGCTCTGAAACACTGGTCTGTTTTCTATGGTGGGGCTATCAGAGCTTTAGGGTGGAGCTATCAGTTCTTTAAAGCAGTGTTTTGAGTACTTTAGGGCAGGTCAATCAGTTTTCTAAGGCGGGGCTATCAGTGCGTTAGGGTGGAGCTATCAGAGTTCTAAGGCGGCTCTATCGTGCTTTAGGCTGGGGTTATTTTGGATGCAATTAATCACGAATAATCATTTGACAGCACTGCTAATGCAGGAATTCTTGATATAGTTGCACATACACAGAATCTGAGCATACAGATGTAAAGGAGAGTATATTTGTTGTGGTGTGTGTTGCATCAGTCGGAGTGTTTTATCATGCGTCGCGTCTCCTCCCGGTGTCAGTGTTTCCGCCAGTGTCCGCTCTGGATAAATCTTTACTCAATCGTCTCGCAGGAGCCGGGTCACTCACTCCGAGAAACTCTGGGTTTGATTGTCTAAATGCTAATTAGCGTCCTGCTATGAATTAGTGTTTGTGCACGCTCAGACCGCGGGCCGAGTCCCTGCGAGACGCTTTGATTCGCAGTGTTATTGTGCTGCTCTTGTACCCAGCTGCGCTTCATTCGTCTCTTTAGCACTCGCAGGCATTGTGTTGAAGCGAGCTGTGAAAGAACTCATCAAACAGCCGCTCTGTTTGGGCTGGACAAACGCTCCACTTTACAGCCTCAAATTGGCTGTCAGGAGCAGATCTCACTGTCACACACACAGCAATACACTCACATCAGCCTGAGCGGCCCGGACTGAGGATACAGACCTGCTGAGGCCGTTACACAGACACACACACGGAAACACACACAAGCAGAGACATACACATACATAGTGACAGACAGGCACACAAACACACACACATACACACACACACACACACACACACACACACACACACTCACACACACACACACACACACTCACACACACACACATAGACATTTACAGACAGGTACACACACAGATATACACTCATATACAAGCAGAAATACACACACACACACACACACACAAATATCCAATTGAAATGCTCTTCAAATGAGGATGATTTCATACATTGGGACGTGATTGGATTGTTGGAAGATGTGCATTGCTAATGAATTGAAGGAAGATTAAGAAATGGACTAAAGCAGGGCAGAAACAAGCCACGCCCTAAAGGACTGATAGCCCCGCCCTAGAAGACTGATAGCCCCGCCCTAAAAGACTGATAAAAGACTTAGAACTCCACCCTAAAGGACTGATATACCCGCCTTAGAGAACTGATAGCTCTGCCTTAGAACACTGATAGGTCCACGCTAAAGCATTGATAACCCCAGCCTAAAGCACGATAGAGCCGCCTTAGAACTCTGATAGCTCCACCCTAACGCACTGATAGCCCCGCCTTAGAAAACTGATTGACCTGCCCTAAAGTACTCAAAACACTGCTCTAAAGGACTGATTGCTCCACCCTAAAGCTCTGATAGCCCCACCATAGAAAACAGACCAGTGTTTCAGAGCAGTGTTTCTCAACCACGTTCCTGGAGGCCCCCCAACACTGCATGTTTTGGATTTCTCCTTTGTCTGTCGCACCCATTACAGGTCTTTCAGTCTCTGATAGTAAGTTGATTATCTGAATCAGCTTTGTTTGGTAAAGGAGACAAGTAAATGTGCGCAGCTGGTGGTCCTTCAGGAATATGTTTGAGAAACACTGCAGATACAGATAGCTCCACACTGAAGCACTGATAGACCCATCCTAGAACACTGATAGACCCGCCCTAAAGCACTGATAGTCCCGCCCTAGAACACTGATAGACCCGCCCTAAAGCAATGATAGTCCCGCCCTAGAACACTAATAGACCCGCCTTAAAGCACTAATAGCCCAGTGCTATAAAACTGATAGACCCGCCCTAAAGCACTGATAGACCCGCCCTAGAACACTGATAGGCCCGCCCTAGAACACTGATAGACCCACCCTAAAGCACTGATAGCCCCGCCCTAGAACACTGATAGACCCGCCCTAAAGCACTGATAGCCCAGTGCCAGAACACTGATAGACCCGCCCTAAAGCACTGATAGCCCCGCCCTAGAACACTGATAGACCCGCCCTAAAGCACTGATAGCCCAGTGCCAGAACACTGATAGACCCGCCCTAAAGCACTGATAGTCCCGCCCTAGAACACTGATAGACCCGCCCTAAAGCACTGATAGCCCAGTGCCAGAACACTGATAGACCCGCCCTAAAGCACTGATAGCCCCGCCCTAGAACACTAATAGACCCGCCTTAAAGCACTGATAGCCCAGTGCTAGAACACTGATAGACCCGCCCTAAAGCACTGATAGTCCCGCCCTAGAACACTGATAGGCCCGCCCTAGAACACTGATAGACCCACCCTAAAGCACTGATAGCCCCGCCCTAGAACACTGATAGACCCGCCCTAAAGCACTGATAGCCCAGTGCCAGAACACTGATAGACCCGCCCTAAAGCACTGATAGTCCCGCCCTAGAACACTGATAGACCCGCCCTAAAGCACTGATAGCCCAGTGCCAGAACACTGATAGACCCGCCCTAAAGCACTGATAGCCCCGCCCTAGAACACTAATAGACCCGCCTTAAAGCACTGATAGCCCAGTGCTAGAACACTGATAGACCCGCCCTAAAGCACTGATAGTCCCGCCCTAGAACACTGATAGGCCCGCCCTAGAACACTGATAGACCCACCCTAAAGCACTGATAGCCCCGCCCTAGAACACTGATAGACCCGCCCTAAAGCACTGATAGCCCAGTGCCAGAACACTGATAGACCCGCCCTAAAGCACTGATAGTCCCGCCCTAGAACACTGATAGACCCGCCCTAAAGCACTGATAGCCCCGCCCTAGAACACATACACACGCCCTTAAGCACTGATAGCCCCGCCCTAAAACACTGATGGTCCCGCCCTAGAACACTGATAGACATACCCCTGAACACTGATAGACCCACCCTAAAGCACTGATAGCCCCGCCCTAGAACAGTGATAGACCCGCCCTAAAGCACTGATAGCCCAGTGCTAGAATACTGATAGACCCACCCTAAAGCACTGATAGACCCGCCCTAGAACAGTGATAGACCCGCCCTAAAGCACTGATAGCCCAGTGCTAGAACACTGATAGACCCGCCCTAAAGCACTGATAAAACTGATAGACCTGCCCTAAAACACTGATAACCCCGCCCTAGAACACTTATAGCTCCGCCCTAAAAGAATCCCAGTTGTGAAGAAAAGATGTTTTGAGGCAGGGAAGATTATGGTATTTGCTAAAAGTTTATGAGGGCAATTACCTTTGAAAAATAATGAAGTGCACTGATGCATCATTTATAACATGCTCTACTACTGTATATTGAAGAAGAGCTGTAAAATGTAAGTATTTCCTGAAATCGTGATGTTTGACTACAGTTACAGTACAGTTTGTTGAGCTGTGGGACATTAACACCTACAGATACTAACAAGGGCACGTAAAGGCGCATCGTTTTCTATTTTTGGGTTGCTGTTAACTCTTTGTGCTCCTCGGTTGTTCTCTCATCCTCCATTGGTTCTCCTCAATCTCCATCACTCCCCCCGGTGATAGATTCACCCTCCTGTGAAGTGCTGGTGTTCTCTGTCCTCCTCTCATTAATGCCCGTGCCGGCGTCAGGCCCATCTGGCAGCGCAAGACAAATAACGCCAGCACTCAGCCATTGCTTCTGCTGACAGAATTGCAGCCCACCGCAGTATTTTGCCCTCCGCCGCTTCACACCGTGGGCTCGGTCTCTCCTGGTGTGTCCTTCAAAAGCCCACCGCTGAGAGGCCTGATGCCCTGCGCTCTTCACCCATACATCAGAGCACCACACAACATGCTTTTAGCTGAGCTCTACCGTGTGCATGTGTGAGTGAGACATAGGCCCAATCCCAATCGTAGCCCTTAGCCCTACTTCTTACACCTACCTACTTTTAAGGGCTGTTTACATCTGCTTACTTTCCTGGTGGGCAATTTCCTATAGGCCAATCCCAATTCTAACCCTTACGCCGCATTCACACGGGGCGCCAGCGTCAACGCTTGACTGAAGGCGTGTCTGAAGTTGGGGATGAAGCAATCGTCATAGAAGCATCAGTCAATAATATTCAGTCAGCAATAGGCCACTGCCTAGCTGGTGTATTTGCATACAGCGATCTGATTGGCTGACGCTTCCGTCGGCACTTGAAAATTTAAGCTAGTCCCAACTTCTGCCTCTGAAGCGGCATCAACGGATCCACAATGCAGTTCAGCAATGCCTGATGTCACCTGTGTGAATGGGGTGTTACCAAGCTGCAACCTCCCGTTCTCCCTCAGGAAACCAATACGGAAGTAACTAAAACTGCAATTCATCCGAAATTCCGCTAGTCCTGGCCAAATTTCAATTGAGTCCACTGTTAGAATGGCCAACTTTACAGCAGAACAAAAGGTGTTTACAGCCTGCTACAAAAACAGATTTTGGTTAATACAGCTAATATTACCCTTCATGACAACTGTGAGGGGGTGAATTTTTTATAACTCATCCGTTTCCTTTATATTAAGTTATATTAAGTTTGCATAATTAAGGGCGTGGCCACGTGAGTGACGGCTAGGTCTCGTTGGTCGCCGTCACGTCACCTCAGCTGAATCCTGCAGATTAGCCACTGAACTCGGCATATTTATCGTATTTCTGTGTTGTTTTATGTGGCTTTACACAGTCAACTTCCTTTTGGACTTGTTTCCTACAATTATTAGATGATATGGCATGCTGAGTGCACTTAATTGTGCTCACAAACCATTCACGTGGCCTCCGTTTCCCATGTGAGTAAAGTTATATACTTATCTACCATCTCTATACATGTATTTGTTGTATTTAAGATCATTTATCGTTTATATTTATATTTAGAGCTGTAATGCACTCCAGAATCTGTCAGATTGATTAGCTGTAGGCTCTAGATCAGTCATCTGAAGTGTTGTCATACAGTGTTATGCTGGAGTTCATCAATAGTCTTACATTAACTAACACAGACTATATCTGAAGTGTTTGGAAGTAATTTGCGTTTTCCTCCTGTTGAAAAACGTCATAAGAGCAATGTTTAGTGGCTCAATGTATTACAGCAGTGTTTTTAAAAGTCTAAACACTTTATTGATATAGTGTACAACCAAGCACAAGTGGTCAGAACACAAGCGAGTCGCAGGTGATGAAGTATTAAGAGTTTCTCCCAAAGTAAAGTGTGTCTGAACCAGGTCCAAGCTAAATGCCAGCAGGTGTCTGTAGCTCCGCCCACTCTCCGCCTCTTTGCCCTTGTTTGGTATCCCGCCGTGGGTGTGATGACGCGCGAACAAATTGGCGACGGTTGGCAGCGCCTACTTGTGGCTTCTTTTGCGCTCTTTAGAAGCCTATGGGTGACGTCACGGATCCTGCGTCCATATTTTTTACAGTCTATGGGCGTTACCCCTACCCTTTGTTTTGCGCAGTCTTGTGAAGAGGTGAGGGTGTACCAATTCTCTTTTAAGAGTTCACACTTAGCTGATGGTTGATTTTAAAGCTTGTTTGGCATGCTCTCCCAGGAGAGAGCCCTGAGCTTATGGGTTCCTCGAGCCCGGGGCTCCCTCCCATTTGTAGGGCGAGAGGGGAGTTTGAGCTCAGGTAGATCTCGATGACTCACCCCGGCTAATTTGTAGCTAAGTGACGGATACGGATGACTGAGGAGAGGTGTACTCGCTGAGAGCTTGACTATGGCATAAATTTTATGTGTTCAATTTACCAAAGCGAGGGAAAAAACCTTGAGAGAAACCAGGCTCAGGTGGGCACGACCATATTCATTTCTTAAATATGTTTGGTTTTCATGCCTTGGGACCCCCATTTTCACATGGTCATCAAGCCGCGACCCAAATGTATAGGAATTATAATATAATTTTAGGAATTATAATTCACTTGTATTTAATTGTTAACATACACAACTAGTGACAGATAAATTATAAGAAAATCACCAAGACTTACAAATAAACAATATTTTACTGCTGTCATTTAAGAAAATGTATAAAATTATAGAAATATTACAGTGTAAAAATGTCAAATACTGTAAACAGTGGTTAGGGTGAGGATGAGTTAAGTTACCATGAACTAAACTGAACTGTTAATAAAACGTTAACACTGATCTGGCTGAACTGAACAGAAACCAGCAAACTGAAGTAAAATTATTTAAATAATCATAACCATTTTATAATTATCACCAGTTATTTGCTGTTCTGCTTTTGTGTGGGCTTTCTTGGCCTTTGCTACACGGTGAGCACAGTAAGATGTACTTGTACTTGTTGTGACACACTTTACATATTCGGGGTCGTACTTGCGCTGGAATTTCACATGTCAAAAGGGTATATGCCGAGCTGTTTCCTATACTGATAAACTTCCGGTGACCTGTTAGTGTACACTTTTTTCCATTTTATACGGTTCCTTATACAGCATCGATGTTGTAATGTCATTAAAATACATTCAGTTAAATAAACTTTAGCATTCATTTAGTTGCTCGAGCGTAAAACGAGACAAAAAGTCGTTTACTCGCACGCGCTTGTCAGAATCAGCAGGCTAGCGCAGAAGCTACATTGAATATACTGGGGTAAAATAAATGCTCATATTATAAGACATGGCGGGGGGAATTTAATGCAGTGCTTCTTTTGAGACCCACTTTATATCGGATATCACTCAGCTAGTGGAGATTGCTGATTTTTAAAGAAAACAGACCTTAAACAGCAAATTAAACAGCTGAAAAGCGCTTAACCTAGGGTACTGGCAAACTAAAAGTCCGGTTTTCGCACACGCATTTCAAAATAAAAGTCCGATATAAGCAAAATAAGTTAAATATGAAACTTTTGTTGTTTTTTTGAGCACACACTCCCACCCACCCTTTGAGAAACACTGCCTTAGAAGAGTCAAAAGTGTACATACAACACCTTTAAAGGAAATGCTAGCAAAGCTGCTTCTCGTCAGTCCGACAGCACCATCTGTATGCCCACGTTAAGCCTTAGCTTCGAGAGCTTGTTCAGATTTGCAGTTATTCAGGCTGTTCTCAGGACTGCTCGAGTGGATGCTGCTAATGCCACACAAAAGGCTAATCATTAAACAGTCATTTAGTTGTGTTCTTTTAAGTATATGAATCAGCCGCCTCATTACTGTCAATGTGTAATTAGCTGATTAATAAACAGCGGCCGGTGGGAAGCGCTCCTGAAGTAATTGTTTCTGGAGAGCCTGAGCACAAGCACCCATTAAGACATAAAGAAGCTCGCATTCATCCCAAATCATTACTTCAGCGAGCGCGCCACTCGTCTCGGGGCTGTTGATGTTGTAAATGGCTCCTTTATGGCCGGCTCTTCTCTTAATCAGCCGCGGTCAGCAGGTGTGGAGCGCAGCACCTGGACAATAGCGCTGAAATTAGACAAACACACTTGCCTTTTTAATCACTGTCAAATTACAGATTCCTCATGCTGTACGTCGGGTTTATTAGAGCGCTCTAGTGTCTGGCCTATTGCTCAGCAGTGCTGTTTTCCTATAGGGGTTTCCTATGGCCTCGATTATAAACTATGAACCAAAGCAAACAACTTTGAGAATCGTCACATTATACATCCTTTGACTGGAAATGAAGAGTTATAAGAAAACCAGACAAATACACAAAGTATACTACAGTATTTATTACAGTTTATTAGATTACTATACAGTCACTGGCCACTTTATTAGGTACACCTGTTCAACTGTTCGATAATGCAAATTTCTAATCAGCCATTAACATGGCAGCAGCTCACTGCATTTCGGCATGTAGACATGGTCAAGAGGATCTGCTGCAGGTCAAAGTGAGTATCAGAATGTGGAAGAAAGACGATTTAAGTGAGTTTAAATGTGGCATGATTGTTGGTGCCAGACGGGCTGCTCTGAGTATTTCAGAAACTGCTGATCTACTGGGATTTTCACATATATATAAATTTATTCATTCATTCATTCATTTTCTTGTCGGCTTAGCCCTTTATTAATCCGGGGTCGCCACAGTTGAATTAACCGCCAACTTATCCAGCAAGTTTTTATGCAGCGTATGCCCTCCCAGCCGCAACCCATCTCTGGGAAACATCCACACACACATTCACACACACACTACGGACAATTTAGCCTTCCCAATTCACCTGTACCGCATGTCTTTGGACTGTGGGGGAAATCGGAGCACCCGGAGGAAACCCACGCTAAGGCAAGGAGAACATGCAAACTCCACACAGAAACGCCAACTGAGCCAAGGTTCGAACCAGCGACCCAGCGACCTTCTTGCTGTGAGGCTACTGCGCCACTGCCTCACCTATATATATAAATATATATAATTTTTTATAAAAAATTTTTTTTAAATGTAAAAGTTACACTTTGATGGTCCGTTTGTTGAATTTAAGTTACATTGCAACTAATTCTCACTGTTAGGGTTAGTGTAAGTCTACATTAAACAGTTTCTTAGGGTGCTTTCACATCTGTAGTTCGCTTCATTTGGTCCGCACCAAGGGTAATAAATGATGCATTGTTGCATCTTCTGCCGTCTTTGGGTCGTTTTCACACCACACTGCTGGCTTTGGTCCGAACCAGTTGAAAGGAACCAAAATGCAGTCATCTGACAAAATCCACATCTCTCATTGGCCAAATGTTGATGAACATATTTCCTAAACTGCTTATTGATTGGTCAGAATTCACGTGCGGGAAAATGCCAGTGAACTCCCGCAGGTAAACAAAACTTTTTACTCTGGAGGGATGACTGCGCTGGCTGATTGTATCCCTGCTTTAGATAAACTATACGTTACGAAAATGAAGTGCGGCCGCGGCTTGAAAACAGTGTTTAATGCATCGCTTGTCACTTCAGGAGGAGATGTGAATTAATTTAGCTAAACTCTGACATGCTCATCTTGCGGAAATATTACCAACGATCCATCAGGTAATGTTTTCCCCTCTCTCTCTCTCTCTCTGTTGGTAAAGCGCTGTCAACAAATATCTTTCCTCCATATCCTATAATGCACAGCGCATCGGCCTACGGCAGCTGGATTAGTCCAAAATGTGCAGTACTTTTTGCGGTTGGACCAATGACTGTAAAAAATATGGATGACGCGACAGCCCCTTTTCCCATTGAACGCCTTGAGGGCAAAACGCCTGCTTGACGGGCACAAACTGTCGCAAAAGACTGCTGAAATTGGAGCCTTGACATGCGCAGAAGGACTGTCTGATGGAGCCAGAGGAGGAGCCTTCCAACCAAACGCTTTATGTAAAATCAACCACGCCCCCCGAACTGCTCAGCATGCGTTTGTCTTATCAACACAAATGGATGTAATAACGTTAACAAATATGAGGGTTTTATATATTCAATCGCGCCAGCTCCGGGCCGCAGCGCATAACCTACTCGTGGCGTCGCGGGCTGATTCCGGCTCGCATGCGGCAGCGCCGGCTCGCTCGATTGACTCGGGCTGGAATCGGGCAGTGAGTCCAGGCATCCGGAGTAGGTCCAGCAGAGGTAGTCAGTCTGAGCTCTGAGGGGTAAGTCTCCGGCAGGCGAGAATCTAGCCGGAACTGGCCCGAGTGTATTTTGCTATCTGGGTGGTTGGGCGTGTATCAGCAAACTAATAAAGCCCGAAAAAAGCCCTGACCTTAGCGAATAAACAGTGTTCCACCAGATCATGTATGTCAGACACTATAGTTTACGGCTGAACTCATTTTGTCATGGTAAAATAACACAGAAATCGAATAATAACACTTCAGTCTCCTGCTGAAGCTCAGACGCGCTGCTTTGAGAAACTGTCAATCACAGCTGTCAATCACGATGACACGCCCAGCATTAAATTACCGCTAAAAACAAACTGTTAACAAAAATGAAGATCTGCACCTATTTCAGCACAATAACCAGTGCCTTAATCCACCAGAACCATCTTTCGGGACATTTTATTGCAAGTGTAATAATTTTTTTATTTGGGCTCAAGTCTCCTTCATTAACACGGAGGAGGCGGGCTTTATGACTTGTACTGCAGCCAGCCCCCAGGGGGCGATCTAACGGCCGAGACCTTCACTCAAACGCAGGCTTGCGGCACACTTGGGTTGGACCTGTTGTAGTACGGATCATATTCTCACCACAAACGAACCGCTCCAGGGTTCGTTTGAAAACACATCGAGACCACCTCTTCGAGCAGGTCTCGGTACGCTTATTTGGTCCGCTTTTGGTGCGCACTCAAATACGATTGCTGCATTCTTACCTGCCCAAACCAACCGCACCAACAGGGGAAACGAACTCTAGTGCGATTCAATTGAACTAAATAAGGCAGGTGTGAACGCACAGTTAAATGTCTGTTGAAGGAGCAGAATTAGCACATATTAAGCAGACAGTCTACTAATACTCAAATGGACCATCGAAATAAAGTGTTACCCGTGAAAATGTTATTTAAAAACCTGTGGAGGAACTAAACAGATTTCTCACTCCCAGCACACAACTGTTGCACTGAGCTATTTTCCACAGTTAATTATAATGTAAATCAAGCTATGTTTTCCGAGCACTTACACTTGACCTTTGGCTGCGATCTGAAGGCCGTTCTCATGGTCATGTGTTGTTTTGAAATCCCTCAATGTGTAAACCCAAAACTGCGGGCTTTTGTTTTAAACGCATCTCGCGGTTAGCCATCATTCCCTCCAGAAATATTAATCAATTATCCTGCCCTGCTCCCGCTGCAGGATCCGTATGGAGAGGAATTCATCTGGAAAGAGGCACAAGCAGATATAATAGGACTGAGCAAAGGGGCCGTGCGCTGAGTGCTGTGCAGTCTAATCCTGAGAGACAGCCTAGAGCCACAATGTCACTTTTAGTTCCTCCTTTAGTCCCTCAGTACGGCGCTCATCTCAAAATGGCCGTGTAACGTGGATAAACTTCCGAAGTGATGGACACGGACAGCGCACGCTCCAAGACCATTGCGTTTCTGTTTTGGTGAAGATCTGACTTTAAGTCAAGTTTTATTGTCATTCCACGACATGTGTGGACATACCGAGGAACAAAATAAAGACGTGTCATAATAAATGAACGCATGGTTATCCGGGATGCACCATTCCCAATATCCAGTACACATGGAGGCATGTAGAAGGTAATATAGGATCTGAACCTACTATAAATGCCAATGCTTTGAATCATGCGTCTCCAAGCCCAAGCGCAGATAGAAATGCTAATGCAATCAAGCCTGTTAATCACCGTCCACTGGTCATTTCTTCAAGGAGGAGGCTGCGTTTAAATGCTCTGCCTTTTAAGAAATCTTTCCTCTCATTCTCGGTTCCCTCATGTTTCATACCATTCTGTGCAACACAAAGACAGGACTTTCCACAAGTCAAAGCTGTACAGCTCTGAAGCAGATCCTGTTAGAGAGGACAATCCCTTTAGCTGCCGATCTGACCTTTGACATCAGACAACTCAAACCTTTTACTGTGATTTAAAGTTTAGCGCGAGGTTTTATTATCTGTGCTAATTAGAGGAATCAGTATGTAGTAGGACATTCCGTGGCATCAGAATCCCGTCGACCCCACGCGGCTCTCTTGGTCTTTTTTAGCGTGGATATGAAACGCGCTCATTAGCACAACAGAGCGCGTGTGTTTCTGTGGCCTCCAGCGGCTTCCCTTCCATGTTCAAATGCTCACACATGAAAGTTTGCTTCAGTCAAATGCATGAAGGCCCTTTTTAATTGTCAGTCATTCATCAGATTGGCTGGACCGCCATGCAGTGTCATGAAATAAGCCACCTAAGTTAGTCTAAGTCCTAACTCCAACACCTAAGCCGACGTTTACCACCTGAGTTAGTTTTAAGAAGGAGAGTTCGAGTCAGCATGATTTCAGAATTACATTAGGCTGCTTCTTTCGCAGTTCTTGACTCTTTAAGGGAAGCTTTTAGTGATGTGGGCGAAGCAGTGGCGCATTAGGTAGTGCTGTCGCCTCACAGCAAGAAGGTCGCTGGTTTGATCCTCGGCTCAGTTGGAGTTTCTGTGTGGAGTTTGCATGTTCTCCCTGCGTTCATGTGGGTTTCCTCCGGGTGCTCCGGTTTCCCCCACAGTCCAAAGACATGCGGTACAGGTGAATTGGGTAGGCTAAATTGTCTTTAGTGTATGAGTGTGTGTGAATGAGTGTTTGTGGATGTTTCTGGGAGATGGGTTGCGGCTGGAAGGGCATCCACTGCGTAAAAACGTGCTGGATAAGTTGGCGGTTCATTCCGCTGTGGCAACCCTAGATTAATAAAGGGACTAAGCCTACAAGAAAATGATTAAATCAACACACCTGTCTTTATTTACCAAGTCTTCCTTTAGGTCCTACTTATGGCCCGTTTCCACTGAGTGGTACGGTAGGGTTCGGTTTGGTACGCTTTTATGGCCGTTTCCACTACCGAACCACACCGTACCACTTTTTTGGCACCCTTTCAGAAGGGTCCCAAACACAAGAAAGGGTACCAAAAGGCGGAGCTACACGCGCAGCTGAACCCTATTGGTTTACAGAGATGTGTCATTCGCTTAGGCAACAAGCCAGAATGTAAACAAAGGAGCCACCATGTTTGAAATACACAGCGAGAGATTTCTTGCGCTCGCCGCGCGTCTATATCTGAAATAACAAACCTCTTGAGCTGATGATAATAACTTGAGCTTGATTATTGACAAGCTTTGGAAAGCCGCTTCTGTGAGAAGCTGACAAACGCGAGTGACACATTCAGAAAGAAAAGGACAAACGGGAGAGTGGAGCGTGGAAAAAAGGGGAAGCCAAGGAGCACGTTATTTCTTCAGCAAACGTGAACAAACTGCCTTGTTTTAATTTTTATCATCACCTTTCGGACTAATATGAACTGGGGATGATGGAATGACTCTCTAACAGAGGCTTCATGTGCTGCTGAAGATTGCACACACAGATGAGAGGTTTACTCTGACTACAGGCTATACTTTGTGTTGTTTTAAACCTAATTAAGGACTAAATGTCTGCTGTGTGTACTTTTTCTGTAGTCGGTAACATATCGGAGACTGTAAGTGTCTGTATGTGTTCATGTATGTTCATTTATTTATTTATTTTAAATAATTACAGAAGTTACAGTAGCCTATTTCACACTGTCATTGATCTGCAGTTATAATCAACTCATGTTCATAGAAATTTAGTAATAAACATTTATACAGAAGTGTTTATGTGTGTAAAGCATCTGTTTTGTGAGAAGTGCTTTTCATATGATATGTGAGCGACCTGTGCAGCTTTATTGTAGACATTTTCTCGAGCGAGCATGACGTCGACTGAAACTTTTGTCATACACCACGGCCACCAAAAGGGGACCCTTGGTAGTGGAAACGCAAGCCTGATAAAGGTGACCCGTACTGACCCAACCAGTACTATACTGTACCAGTCATTGAAAACGAGGCACTAGTTGACTAAGTAGTGTTTGATTTAGGGTTGGAGCTAAACTCGGCAGGATGGTAGATCTCCAGGAACCGAGTTGGACATCCCTGGTTTAGTGTACAGAGGACTGCATTGTCAAAAATATCACTATTCGCACTGAAACCAACTCAAAGAGCTGCATTGCTTCAGTCAGGCCAGTAGTTGGCACTGTGTCTATGTACTGAAACTCTACACTCCTGTAGTTCACGAGTGTTGCATTTGTTGTCAAGTACTACCACATGCCTATACAGGACCCTATACACATTGTGTGTGTACAAGTGTATACCGTGGGGTTGTGTTGCATACTAATGTGATGAGCGAGGGAGCTGTGTGTCATGGACAAATTGGGCCCCGTAATAGTAACTGCTGGGGACCCTAAAGTACAAGGCCCCACAGAATCCATACCGGACTCTGCTCATGCACAAGGTTAAAGCAAGCCTCTAGGGAATGGTTTGGTTTCACCAAAGCCCCCTGAGGTGACGACATTTTTTATATTTATGTAGATGACAATGTTTCCAAATTTAATTATTTAATTTTTCATGTTTAAATATGTTTGTATGCTGCTGCACATCCCTTTGTGTGTAATAAGCTACAGTACGTGTACTTACGTTTTGGACCTGCCCATAGGTGCATATCACTCTTTAAAGCTGCGGTCACACTGGACTTTTCTCCCCATAGACTTCCATTCATACGCACACGAATGCATCAAACCTGAAATGTAAGTTTGTGCGTCAAGTTTCGCAAGCTTGGTGAGATCTGACCTGCGAAATCGCATCACTTGACTGCGTGAGACAAATCGATGATCAAAACATGACCTCTCTGGAGAGACATTTAAAATATTGGCCAATCGCTCGCTTTTAAATGTCTAATCATCTTGTTTAATTCTACTCCTTGTCGCAGCGCCGTACAACAGAATATTGCAAGCTTAAACTCTAGTGACTGTAGCATAAGTGTGGTTTATTTATAAACAGATGAATCCTGCACAAAAGAAATATCCAGAGATGGATATTTTTGGAAAGGTTGCTGCTAGAGGTCTGCATTCCCGGCGCCACGGGACCCGACCAGATTTCTGCGGCGCGGGAATAAATTTCCGAATAAATCGCAGGAGCGGTCGGTAATGGGTTTAATTTGGGACGGGAGCGGGCTGTCTAGCAATATCACTCCCGACTCCCGTGTGAGCATGCGTATGTATGTGTGCAAATAAAATAGCGCGATGCTGTGTTTAGCTTGTTTGGTGCTGTGTGTGTGTGTTTGTGTGTGTATGTGTGTGTGTGTGTGTGTGTGTGTGTGTGTGTGTGCGTGTGTGTGTGCGTGTGTGTGTGCGTACGCGCAATGAGAGGTGTGTGTGCGCGCGTGAATGAGATAGAGAGCTTTGCCTGAGTGTGTGCTTGGTGCTTATGTGTGTGTGTGTGTTTATACAGACAGCTTGTTATAGGCTGGCTGGACTGTATAGCTGGGTGATTTTCGGTTTTGTTCTCCCCCTGCTCTTTAGCGGGATCGGGCGCGGCGGGTAGAAAACGGGGCGGGTCGGGCAGCGGGACAACAAGTGCTTAATATAAGCGGGAACGGTCGGGTTCAGGCTAAAACCTGGCAGGTGCGGGCAGGACCGGGATTCAAAATTTAGTCCCGCGCAGATCTCTATTGCTGCTGAAAGTGGTGTTAGTGAGGCCAGCAGGGGGCGCTCAACCTGCGATCTATGTGGGTCCTAACACCCCAGTATATTGATGGGGACTCTATACTGCTCAGTGAGCGCCGTCTTTCAGATGAGACATTAAATCGAGGTCCTGACTCTCTGTGGTTGTTAAATATCCCAGGATGTCCTTGCAAAAAGAGTAGGGGTTTCACCTCGGCATCTTTGCCAAAATTGCCCACTGGTCTCTGCCCATCATAGCCTTATAACCATCCCCATTTCATTATTGTCTCTTCTCTACCAATCAGAGTGTGTGGTGTGCGGTCAATATGGCCTACAATGTGGCCACTTGTGGTGGATGAGGAGATTGGACTGGATGAGTCTGGAGAAAAGCATTATATAAATGTAAGGAATTATTACTGTTATTAAATATGTTCAATATGTACATTTTGGTGGTTAGCCTGCCTTCATAGTCTTTGTTTTCACTTGTCAACTGAACCTTGACAGAGGCGGCCACAATATGAGTCAGTAAATTTGTCCATTTGACAGAGTAAAAAGGGTTTCTTTGATTGCCTGTTCAAAATGCCCATGTGAGAGAGTTTTAAGAGGGACTGTCTATTCCACTCTCTCTGACAGAGACGTCCAGCCTGATGCTCTTATGCCTTTCTGTAGCCTGTCAAAGAGATTTGTCCACTCACTGTAATTAGTCGTTACCATGGCGACAGGATCCACCCCACCCTGCCATAAAGCCCTCGCCATCCTCCACGGCCCAAATGAATCTCCTCACTGGGCCAGGAAGTAGAAAAGAGGGCGGTGTGTGTGTGTGTGTGTGCGTGCAGTCAATCGGGCCGCTCCAGTACAGGAATCCAGCGGCTGATGCTGCTCATATTTCAGCCTTGGTAAAGATTAGCTGTCAGCCCCAGAGGAGATGTATTGATCTGTTTTCCTTTTTTTTCTGCCAGCAATCACCTGACAAAGGCAGCGAGGAGGGCTTCCGTGAGTGATGCCGCTGCCGTCTCCTCCTCCTCCTGCGCTGGATATGGTGGTTCCGGTGAGCGCTGCTGCCACCGGATAATTAAACCATAAACTTAGCATGAACTTGCACTCGGAGGCGCACACGGTTCATTCATTAGGAAGAAAGACCGTGTGAAATTCTATGCTTGAAATCAAAAAACACCCACAATTAGGACTTGGGAAACTGCTTGATTGCCATGTTGCCATGTTGTATTGGCAGGTGTAAATTATACAAGACAATTTGGCTTAAGATTGTATTAAATAATCCAATATGTATTCCTGTTTTATTTATATAATTACAAAAAATATATAATCTTGCCTTGTCGTAAAGAAAAATTCGCTTAATTTTTACTTACTATTTCCAAAAACAAGAATGTGTTTTTTTCACACATTTTTTTTGCTTGTCTAGAAAATGCTTCTCCATTTAGAAATTTGTAAATATTTGGACTTGACTTCCTTCTTGACATCGATTGTTTTCTTGGTTGCATCACTTGGTTAGTACCTCGATGGAAGACTACATGGGAAAATTGGGATGCCGTTGGAAGTGGTGTTAGTGAGGCCAGCAGGGGGCGCTCAACCTGCGTCCTAATGCCCCAGTATAGTGAAGGAGACTCTATACTGTCAGTGGGCACCGTCTTTCGGATAAGACGTTAAACCGAGGTCCTGACTCTCTGTAGTCATTAAAAATCCCAAGGCACTTCTGGTAAAGTGTAGCGGTGTACTTAAGTTGTCCCAGAACCTGTTGGATTTGGTACTTCTGAAATCTGATCCGGTACCTCATTTTACCAATCCCCCTCCTCAACTGCCCTCCTCCACCGTCGAATGTTCACTTTTACTTTCTTTCGCGACTGCCCAACCCTCTTTACTTTCATCCGCCATCCAACACCCTGCACCCCCCCCCCCCACTCCACCTTCGTGCGCGACACCTCTACATCCTCGGGCAACATGCCGGATCCATTACCCTGATCTGTTCCAGGACCTCGCAATTCACAACTTAACCACTGGGTGTAACCTTGGTGTCCCGGCCAAATTCCCTCAAATTCCCCTTCCCGATCATGGCCTCGCAATCATCCCCATCCACCAAAATGGCTTTATCACTGTACCTCCACTCCAGCTACAGTTGGTGTGTTGTGAAGCACTGGCGCCATTGTCCTGTGGATGCTGTCCAAGTGGATGCTGCACACTGGTGGTGGTGTGGAGAGATCAACCCCCCCCCTCCCTTATGATTGTGAAGCATTTTGGGTGTATGGCCATACACATTAAATGCACTGTATAAATACACATTACATACTTACTCAATCCCGCTTCATCCCTACATCCGTACAGTACAGACAGTCTCAGTATGGCATGGTCCATGTTTGAGAAATTGTATTTGATGCAAGTACCTAGTAGTCAATATAAAGCAAGACCAGATGAACATAAATCTACTGACCTACTACTGAGGGGAACTGCTGATCTACTGCTATTTTCACACACAACCATCTGTAGGGTTTACAGAGTAAAGATCGTGAGAATCAGTTCTGTGGGTATAAAACGGCCTGAGGATATTTGCTAGGCTGATTGTAAGATAACAACTTCTGAAATAAGCACTCAAGACAATCAAGTTCTCCTTATCAAAACACACTAATCGAAGGCTGATATGTTTGGAATGTAGATTTTAGTAGGATTTGTTTAACGTGTATCTTGTGCAAACATTGTTCTTTAAGTTGTATTCAATGCTAATAGATCTGCACATGCCATTCATAACCTTGCTCAACCGCTCAGTCTGTTAATGGTTATCACATTAGTTTGAAGGAAATATATTGGTTGAAGAGGAAATGTTCACCTGAAGAAACATTAACCTGAACAATAATCTGTGATTGACCGTGTGAGCGCGCAGGCTATTTGGCTGCTAGCAAATATGTGTGCATTTAATACAATATTAAGCTATTATCTCAACTTTAACTGTAGTTTTGTTCCAGAAACACTCTGATGTGAACTGATGATGACGCTTTATGACGAAGCATGACAACGTCAGTGCTTTTTATAACTCGAGAAGTCAAAATTTTCCAAGTATTCGGGCATTAATGGAGGTTCTATGGCCAATTTATGAACGATTAACTCAAATACTAAATACATGCCTGCGGGCTTGCACTTAAGACTGATTAACAGTGACCCTGTAACTCTCATATTGGATTGCATGTACAAATATGAATATATAACCAGATATTGAGTTGATATTATGTGGCTGGTCCTGTTGAAAATATTGTGTTGAAGGTTCAGTGGGAATTTTTTTTTATATTATAAGTTCAAGAGTTCCCACTTAGATATACGTTGTGTTTATACAGTAGCTGGTTTGGCATGCTGTCCCGGGAGAGAACCCTGAGCTCGGAGATACTTGAGCCCAGGGCTTCCGCCCGGTCAAAAGGCATATAAGGGGGATCCGAGATTGGGTAGGTCTCGAGAGCTTCCCCTTAGAAAAGGGGAGAAAAAGGAGGAGATGGGGTGGAAGGGGGGATTCTTCCAAGACGAAGATAGAGAAGTAAGGAGAAAACAATCCGTTTATAGTAAGTTTGGATCACTTTGATTGGATTATTACTGATTATCAGTGCTTAATTTGTGAATTGCAAGGTCCCGGACTAGATCGATTGGTGTTGGTGCAGTGGATGGCGGAAGGGTGTCGCGTACGGAATTGAGTGGGGCGGGTGTGTCGCAGATGACAGTGAAGAGGGTTGGGGAGTCACGGAAGAAAGCGAAAGTGAACAGCGGACGGGAGAGAAAGGCAGTTGAGGAGGGGGATCGGTAAAAGGACGTGTCGGATCCGTCGTGTTCCAGCACAAATTAAGCCCTGTTGATTACAGATGAGAAGCCAGTCATGCTCAATCATATCACGTGTTCCTCTCGAAATTAGTTTATGAAACTTCACTTGTAATGTCTTGGGGTTTCAAGGTGGCTCAATGGTTAGCACTGTTGCCTAGAAGCAAGAAGGTCGCTGGTTCGAGTCTCGGCTGAGTCAGTTGGAGCTTGCATGTTCCCTCCTTATTAGCGTGGGTTTCCTCCGGGTGCTCCGGTTTCCCCCACAGCCCAAGCAATGCGATATTGGGGAATTGATCAACTAAATTGGCCGTAGTGTATGAGTGTGTGTGTGTGAATGAGTGTGTAGAGGTGTTTCCCAGTACTGGGTTGCAGCTGTAAGGGCATCCGCTGTGAAAAACATGTGCAGGATAAGTTGGCGGTTCATTCTGCTGTGGCGACCCCGGATTAATAAAGGGACTAAGACAAAATGAAAATCAATGAATGGATGTCTTGGGGCGGCATGGTGGCTCAGTGGTTAGCACTGTTCACTAGAAGCAAAAAGGTTGCTGGATCGAGTCCCGTCTGGGTCAGGTGGTGTTTCTGTGCTGAGTTTGCATGTTCTCCCCTTATAAGCGTGGGTTTCCTTTGGGTGCTCAGGTTTCCCCAACAGTCCAAACACATGCGCTATAGGGGAATTGATGAACTACATTGGGCATAGTGTATGAGTGTTTCTGTAAATGAGTGTGCATAGGTGTTTCCCAGTACTGGGTTGCAGCTGGAAGGGATTAAGCTGAAGGAAAATGAATAAATAAAATAAAAAAAGTTAGACAGCATTGGCAGTTCGGTTAATTTGGCAGGAAAAGCCAGATTTCTCCAGCGTGTCAGACCCATGTGTGTGAATATGTGTAGAGTGTGATGAATGAAAGGCTGTGTGTGACGTGACATCAGTGGGTTCATCCCTCTGTTGCGGCGGGCGACTGCATGCGTTTAGCCTGAACTCAATCATGAGCCGCTCCACTGTTAATCTCACAGCCTGGAAACACACTAAAGATGTCTGCCGCCATGCAATTCTCTCTCCAGCGCGCCCCAGTTACAAATCACATCTTCAGCTGTCTGTCTTTCCATCCGTCTCTCCAGCAGCAGGAGATTGATGGAGGGGAAAATCGATGCTTTCCTGCGCTGTGTCATGTTTGGGGAACGGCTGATGCGCAGACGGCTGCTTCTCCTGGATCGTGGAACACACAAAGAGTCACTGCAGTTTTTGTTTTCCTTCCTCTCTGATCTCATTTATTAATCCAGGGTCCCTTTATTAATCCGGGATCTCCACAGCAGAATGAACCGCCAACTTATCCAGCATGTTTTTACGCAGCGGATGCCCTTCCAGCCGCAACCCATCTCTGGGAAACATACACACACATTTAGCCTACCTAATTCACCTGTACCGCATGTGTTTGGACTGTGGGGGAAACCGGAGCAACCGGAGGAAACCCACGCGAACGCAAATAAAAATGCATTTTCTAGAAAAGTCTTGTTTTTAGAAATAATACGTCAAAATTTTTTGTAGTTAGTTGAGGAGTCAGAGAGGGAGTTTCATATTAGTAAGGAAAGTGGAGACTAAATATTTGAGTTTTTAGTGGTTTCTTGAAGACAGCGAGTGACTCTGCCGTTCTGATGCAGTTAGGGAGTTCATTCCACCAACTGGGCAGATTGAATGCGAGAGTTCGGGAAAGTGATTTCTTCCCTCTTTGGGATGAACCACGAGGCGACGTTCATTCACAGAACGCAAGTTTCTGGAGGGCACATACATCTGCAGAAGTGAGAGCAGATAAGGAGCAAAGCCAGAAGTCGCTTTGTAGGCAAACATCAGAGCTTTGAATTTGATGCGAGCAGCAACTGGCAGCCAGTGCAAACGGATGAGCAGCGGAGTGACATGTGCTCTTTTAGGTTCATTATAGACCACTCGTGCTGCTGCGTTCTGGAGCAGCTGAAGAGGTTTGATAGAGTTAGCTGGAAGCCCGGCTAGTAGAGAGTTGCAATAGTCCAGTCTGGAGAGAACAAGAGCTCGAACAAGAGTTGAGCTGCATGTTCAGATAAGAAGGGTCGGACCTTTCTGATGTTATAGAGTGCGAATCTGCACGATCGAGCAGTTCTAGAAATGTGGTCAGAGAAGTTTAGTTGGTCATCAATCGCTACTCCAAGGCTTTTCACCATTTTGGATGCAGTAATGGCTTTAAATGACTTTGTTAAACTATAGAGTTAAATGTTCAACATCAAACTTCGACAGAGCAAATGCAATGCAATTCAACAGTTCACACTTAGCTCATGATTTATACATAGCTTGTTTGGCATGCTGTCCCAAGAGAGAGCCCTGAGCTCAAGGGATGCTTGAGCCCAGGGCTCCCCCCTTTTGCATGGCAAGGGGAGATTGAGCTCAGGTCGATCTCAAACTCCCCCACTGTTGAGGCCGAGGCGAACTTCCTGAGAGTAAGACATTATAAAAAGGGTTTAGACTTATTTTATCTATAATATAGAGCACATTTGGATGGTGGGAGGAAACTAGGGAACCCGGGGAGACCCACGCGGACACGGGGAGAACATGCAAACTCCTTACAGAAATACCAGATGGCTCAGCGAGGACCCAACGGAGGACCCAACGCTGTAGGTATTCTTGCTGTGAGGCAACAGTGCTACTCTGGGCCACCGTGCCGCCAATTCTGGATAAAGAAGGAGGGAAGGGGAGGAGGGGGTTTTTCTTCCAGATAAAGCTAGTTGTAGAAAGGAAATGAGGGTATATATAGTGACTTGGGATCCTTTGATTGGAGGATCATGATTAGCTAACGTGGGCCAGCTGTGCCCATCATGAGCACATGCTCCTCTCGAAATTATATTAAAATTAAACTTCACTTTATAACCGCAATTAAAACCGAAACACCAAAATTAGGAAACTGTTTAAAGACATATTTTTTACAGCGTAATTAACTGTAATTAATCAGCTTAGTCCCTTTATTAATCCGGGGTCGCCACAGGGGAATGAACCGCCAAATTATCCAGAACATGTTTTACGCAGCGGATGCCCTTCCAGCTGCAATCCATCTCTGGGAAACATCCATTCACACTCATTGACATTAATTTTCAATTCAGCTTTATTTGTATAGCGCTTTTACAATGTCGATTGTGTCAAAGCAGCTTCACATAAATGGTCATAGTAACTGGATCAGGGTGGTTCAGTTTTTAGTGTTTAAGTTCAGTTCAGTTTAGCTCAGTTCAGTGTGGTTTAAAGTCATTACTGAGAGTCCAAACACTGAAGAGCAAATTCATCGATGCGTAGCTCTACCAATCCTGAACCATGCAAGCCAGAGGCGACAGCGGAGAGGGAAAAACTTCACTGATTGGAGAGTGAAGAAAAAAACCTTGAGAGAACCAGACTCAGTTGGGCACGACGATTTTAATTTCTCCGCTGGCCAAAAGTCTTGTGCAGAGCTGCAATCTCAAGGCTGATTTATACTTCTGCGTCAAACACCGGCGTATGCTACGGCGCTGACGCATAACCCTTCGCCGGGGCCATCGCCGTCGCTGACGTGCACCTCTCAAAAAATGTAACTACACGTCGCAACGACGCGTAGCGTAAGCTCTGTGATTGGTCGGCTTGGTAGCGCTGACGAGTCTGGGCGGGACCGAGAGCCGCGCGAATGGCGTGAGCGATTTTTTACAAGTGTGGAGTCCCGTGAAGGAGCTCCGGATGGAAAGTTTTGTTTTGTGTTTACCTCATAGTTAAAGTTGTTGCACGTCCGCCGGTTCCTGCCTCAAAATGAGCGAGTTTGAGCCACTTGTACATGCACAGCTATGCGCGTTGCCTGCGCCGTGGGTTACGCCGGTCACCTGACGCAGAAGAATAAACCAGGCTTCAGCGGTGGAGGCTGGAAGCTGGCCTCAGCGAAGACTCGTCTGTCCCTGGAGCTTCACTGGAATCAGTCTCATGCTCTCCACTGCCCTATGACCAACAGCGCAGCAGCAGCTCAGGATACAGCCTGGTCCCGGATATGGACAGTAAGTAAGTAAGTAAGTAAAAGTAAGTAAGTAAGTAAGTAAGTAAGTAAGTAAGTAAGTAGGTAAGTACACTGTAGTCATTTTTTATGCAAGTACCCAGTAGTTAAGATCACCAAATATAAAATGCGACCAATTGTTTAGATATTTCGACTAGAAACAAGACAAAAGCTCTGCGGTGTGTCCTGATTTCTGATGGTAGATGGAACTTGATTGCTTGTTTTTTTTCTTGTTGCTTGTTTTTCATGTCGGCAGTGATTTCCAGCTGATCTGTTTCCGTGAATATGACTTTCATCCCTATTTGTCATTTTCTGCTTAATTATACGCTTACACAGCGCCTGTCGCACTTGATGCCATTCATCTTTTCTTTAATCAGTCGCTCAATGCCATGCTCATTTGTTCGTGTGTACAGTCGGGGGCCAAAATTAACACCCGCTCGCAAAACGAGGCTGAAAAGAGACCTAGGTGAGAAAACGACACATGTATTGTCACAACTAAATGGTTGAACAGATTTTTTGTAGCTTCATCGCATGCTTTGCTGTCATTTAAGATATAATAAAAGCCTAATACTTAAAAGAAATACTTAAAAGCCTAAAATTGTATTAAATGCACTGTACAAATGCGTTGAAATGAAATGCATTCATGAGAGGAAAGCTGAAGTGATGTGTTTTTATAGGCCAAGCCGTAAGTTATTCTCCCAGCTGATTTTCGAGAGAACTCTAGAGGACTTTTCCATTAGCTTTTGGATAATTGCAGGAAGTAAACTATGTGCCAAGAAAATACACTTGCTCATCATAATAATCTTTATAACTAAATTCAATTAGCAGAAATCTAGACACATTGACAATCTAAATCTAAACATGATTGAACTTATACTATGGGTCTGTTAAATGCTCGATTCTGATTGGCTGATGAGCATTGTAAAGTCTGCTGTTATTTTCAGATAAACAGCACAGCTAAAGTAGTTCTGGCAGGTTTTGAGCGAATTACAGCTCCATATCACTCCACTGAATGATTAGAGTTATTTCACAGCTACAACAGTCCAATATCACACCAAGACACAACAGAAGGTTTTTCAGAAGATGTGGAAGAAGCTTGTGCTACACACAGTTTGAGGACAAAAATCTGCCAAATGTCTGAAATACGACATCTCGTATCAGTCTGATGAATTATTGGAAAATAAGGATGAGTTTATATGTTGACTAGTGAGATGAGTTTATATGTTGACTAGTGAGATGAGTTTATATGTTGACTAGTGAGATGAGTTCTATGTTGACTAGTGAGATGAGTTTATATGTTGACTAGTGAGATGAGTTACATGTTGACTAGTGAGATGAGTTTATATGTTGACTAGTGAGATGAGTTACATGTTGACTAGTGAGATGAGTTTATATGTTGACTAGTGAGATGAGTTATATGCTGACTAGTGAAATGAGTTATATGTTGACTAGTGAGATGAGTTCTATGTTGACTAGTGAGATGAGTTTATATGTTGACTAGTGAGATGAGTTTATATGTTGACTAGTGAGATGAGTTGCATGTTGACTAGTGAGATGAGTTTATATGTTGACTAGTGAGATGAGTTGCATGTTGACTAGTGAGATGAGTTCTATGTTGACTAGTGAGATGAGTTTATTTGTTGACTAGTGAGATGAGTTTATATGTTGACTAGTGAGATGAGTTACATGCTGACTAGTGAGATGAGTTCTATGTTGACTAGTGAGATGAGTTATATGTTGACTAGTGAGATGAGTTATATGTTGACTAGTGACATGAGTTACATGTTGACTAGTAAGATGAGTTACATGTTGACTAGTGAGTAGATGAGTTTAGTTGTTAACTAGTGAGATGAGTTCTATGTTGACTAGTGAGATGAGTTTATATGTTGACTAGTGAGATGAGTTACATGCTGACTAGTGAGATGAGTTTATATGTTGACTAGTGAGATGAGTTACATGCTGACTAGTGAGATGAGTTTATATGTTGACTAGTGAGATGAGTTACATGTTGACTAGTGAGATGAGTTACATGTTGACTAGTGAGATGAGTTACATGTTGACTAGTGAGATGAGTTTATATGTTGACTAGTGAGATGAGTTACATGCTGACTAGTGAGATGAGTTTATATGTTGACTAGTGAGATGAGTTCTATGTTGACTAGTGAGATGAGTTTATATGTTGACTAGTGAGATGAGTTACATGTTGACTAGTGAGATGAGTTACATGTTGACTAGTGAGATGAGTTCTATGTTGACTAGTGAGATGAGTTTTATGTTGACTAGTGAGATGAGTTCTATGTTGACTAGTGAGATGAGTTTATATGTTGACTAGTGAGATGAGTTACATGCTGACTAGTGAGATGAGTTTATATGTTGACTAGTGAGATGAGTTACATGCTGACTAGTGAGATGAGTTTATATGTTGACTAGTGAGATGAGTTACATGCTGACTAGTGAGATGAGTTTATATGTTGACTAGTGAGATGAGTTACATGTTGACTAGTGAGATGAGTTTATATGTTGACTAGTGAGATGAGTTCTATGTTGACTAGTGAGATGAGTTTATATGTTGACTAGTGAGATGAGTTACATGTTGACTAGTGAGATGAGTTCTATGTTGACTAGTGAGATGAGTTCTATGTTGACTAGTGAGATGAGTTTATATGTTGACTAGTGAGATGAGTTTATATGTTGACTTGTGAGATGAGTTACATGTTGACTAGTGAGATGAGTTACATGTTGACTAGTGAGATGAGTTTATATGTTGACTAGTGAGATGAGTTCTATGTTGACTAGTGAGATGAGTTTATATGTTGACTAGTGAGATGAGTTACATGTTGACTAGTGAGATGAGTTACATGCTGACTAGTGAGATGACTTACATGCTGACTAGTGAGATGAGTTACATGTTGACTAGTGAGTAGACGAGTTACATGCTGACTAGTGAGATGAGTTACATGTTGACTAGTGAGATGAGTTACATGCTGACTAGTGAGATGAGTTACATGCTGACTAGTGAGATGAGTTACATGCTGACTAGTGAGATGAGTTACATGCTGACTAGTGAGATGAGTTACATGTTGACTAGTGAGATGAGTTACATGCTGACTAGAGAGATGAGTTTATATGTTGACTAGTGAGATGAGTTATATGTTGACTAGAGAGATGAGTTACATGCTGACTAGAGAGATGAATTTATATGTTGACTAGTGAGATGAGTTACATGCTGACTAGTGAGATGAGTTACATGTTGACTAGAGAGATGAGTTACATGTTGACTAGAGAGATGAGTTACATGTTGACTAGAGAGATGAGTTACATGTTGACTAGTGAGATGAGTTACATGCTGACTAGTGAGTAGATGAGTTTAGTTGTTGACTAGTGAGATGAGTTATATGTTGACTAGTGAGATGAGTTTATATGTTGACTAGTGAAATGTTGACTAGTGAGATGTTGACTAGTGAGATGAGTTTATATGTTGACTAGTGAAATGTTGACTAGTGAGATGTTGACTAGTGAGATGAGTTTATATGTTGACTAGTGAGATGAGTAATCTGTTCACTATTGAAATGTTGACTATTGAAATGTTGACTAGTGAGATGTTGACTAGTGAGATGAGTTTATTTGTTGACTAGTGAGTAGATGAGTTTTATGTTGACTAGAGAGATGAGTTTACCTGTAGACTAGTGAGTAGATGAGTTTATTTGTTGACTAGTGAGTAGATGAGTTTTATGTTGACTAGAGAGATGAGTTTACCTGTAGACTAGTGAGTAGATGGGTTTATTTGTTGACTAGTGAGTAGATGAGTTCACCTGTTGACTAGTGAGTAGATGAGTTTTATGTTGACTAGAGAGATGAGTTTTATGTTGACTAGAGAGATGAGTTTACCTGTTGACTAGTGAGTAGATGAGTTTATTTGTTGACTAGTGAGTAGATGAGTTTACCTGTTGACTAGTGAGTAGATGAGTTCACCTGTTGACTAGTGAGTAGATGAGTTTATCTGTTGACTAGTGAGTAGATGAGTTCACTTGTTGACTAGTGAGTAGATGAGTTTTATGTTGACTAGAGAGATGAGTTTACCTGTAGACTAGTGAGTAGATGAGTTTATCTGTTGACTAGTGAGTAGATGAGTTCACTTGTTGACTAGTGAGTAGATGAGTTTTATGTTGACTAGAGAGATGAGTTTACCTGTAGACTAGTGAGTAGATGAGTTTATCTGTTGACTAGTGAGTAGATGAGTTTTATGTTGACTAGAGAGATGAGTTTACCTGTAGACTAGTGAGTAGATGGGTTTATTTGTTGACTAGTGAGTAGATGAGTTCACTTGTTGACTAGTGAGTAGATGAGTTTTATGTTAACTAGAGAGATGAGTTTTATGTTGACTAGAGAGATGAGTTTACCTGTTGACTAGTGAGTAGATGAGTTTATTTGTTGACTAGTGAGTAGATGAGTTTATCTGTTGACTAGTGAGTAGATGAATTTTATGTTGACTAGTGAGTAGATGAATTTTATGTTGACTAGTGAGTAGATGAGTTTTATGTTGACTAGTGAGATGAGTTCACCTGTAGACTTGTGAGTAGATGAGTTTATCTGTTGACTAGTGAGTAGATGAGTTATATGTTGACTAGTGAGATGAGTTCACCTGTAGACTAGTGAGTAGATGAGTTATATGTTGACTAGTGAGATGAGTTCACCTGTAGACTAGTGAGTAGATGAGTTATATGTTGACTAGTGAGATGAGTTCACCTGTAGACTAGTGAGTAGATGATTTTATATGTTGACTTTATAGTGTGTGGATAAATAGATATGTTATATATTTTATCTGTCTACACACACACACACACACACACACTCTACAGTCCACCAACATTGTTTTGTTTGTCAAGTAATATCCTATAGACTCAACGTGTGGCATATCCAACCACAACATTTTAATTATTCATTAATTAATTAATTCATTTTGTTTACATCTGGCTGTGTAAATAGACCTTTTGCTAGCATTGTAGATACCGATTTTGTTGTGTAATCCTTGTTGAGAGGCTGCTTGTTAACCAATAACCTGTGAGTACTGTCACTAATATGCAAATAAAAACAGCCTCACTGTCAAAAGGACAGAAATATCTGCCCTGATCAGTGTCTTCGGCCTCTTTGTCCTCTTCTAACCGCAGTCACAGCTGCTGCGATGCTCCGTCCCATTTCTTCTCATTCTCCATGGCACTCTAATCAGAAGACTGCGGGTGAAGTACACCAAACGCTGCCTTTCCTGACAGCCAATAAAAACCCAATAATCTCCCTCATTCAAGTGGCCCCTATTTTAAAAAACACTAACTAGTGCTATTACTCAGGTGCCGTGCGCCGCTGCCTCGCTGCCCTCCTCCCTTAATGCTCTTTTTATTTAATATATAGCCCATGAAAAATGACACACTCCCGTCTCGGTGTGTAGATATTTTGTTGCTGATGATGCGCGACGAATTTCCATCACGGCTTTGTTTCCAGCAGGCGAGCAGATAATCTTTTACAGCGCGCCCCGTCCATCAATCTAGTGCACTTATGGCTGCCGCTCGGAGCAGGAGTCAAGGGGACAGAACAGACGTAGGGCCACTGCGGGGAAGTGCCATGCTGATTAACAAATCATCTGCATTTAAATAATTATTTTAATAAACAATGGTATGCCATGGTATACAGCTCATACATTCATTTCCTTCGGCTTAGTCTCTTATTTATCAGGGGTCGCCACAGTGGAATGAACCGCTATCTATTCCATCAAATCATTTTGCACAGCGGATAACCTAGGAAACACCCATACACACTCATTCACACTCATACACTACGGCCAGTTTAGTTCATCAGTTCCCCTATAGCGCATGTGTTTGGACTGTGGGGGAAACCGGAGCACCCGGAGGAAACCCACGCCAACATGGGGAGAACATGCAAGCTCCACGCAGAAACGCCAACTGACCCAGCTGGGACTCAAACCAGCAACCTTCTTGCTGTGAGGCCACAGTGCTAACCACTGAGCCACATTTTGTATTTAAAACTTAAGACGTGAGGAATAACTAACAGAATTTAGTGTGATAATTGTGTGTGAACGAACCCTTTACTAGTGATGTGCTGCTGGTGTGTGTCTCCAGTCATCAGTGCAGCGTCGCTCGGCCGTCTTCACGACTCTCTGAAGCTCTTTTCCGCCCAGATGCGGAACGCCTGATTGACAATAATAGGAAGTGGCAGAATCGATGGGGAGCAAGCGAAGCTGAACGTGTGTGTGTGTGTGTGTGTGTGTGTGTGTGTGTGTGTGTGTGTGTTCTCTGCGGCTGGTGGACTGGAGAGCTGTCAGTCTCCTCCTTATTCCGGCTGCACAGATAAATGGCAAGAGGGATGATCAGACCGCCAGTCTAACCTGTGTGTGTGTGTGTACCTTGTATTCCTGATGTTGTGGAGACCACATGTCCCCACAAGTATAGTAGTACCAGTAAATGTTACTACTATAGAAACATAAGGTTGTTTTTATATACACAAATACACACAAACACATACACACAACTTTTTTTGGTTCCCTTGATGATGGTGTTTGTGCAAGTGTCTGTTTGTGTGTGTGCATTTTTTTGTGTGTATGTGTGTGTGTGTGTGTGCATGTCTGTTTGTTTGTTTATGTCTCAATATGTGTGTGTGTCTCTGTGTGTCTGTGCTTCTCAATAGGTGTGCATGCTTTGTGTGTGTCTGTGTGTATATGCATATGTGTTCATGTGTGTGTGTGTGTGTGTGCATGCGTGTGTATATATCTGTGTCTGCATGTGCTTGTGTGTCTATGCGTCTCAATATGTGTGTGTTTATGTATGTGATATGTATCTGTTTGTGTTCATGTGTGTATGTGTGTCTTAATGTGTGTGTGCGTGTGTGTATGTCTGTCTCTCTGTATGTTTATGTGTGTAATGTGTTTATGTGTATGTTTCTCAATTTTGTGTGTGTGTTTGTGTGTGTGTGTCTCTCTCTGTGTGTGTTCATGTGTGTCTCAAGGTATGTCTCTCTGTATGTGTGTGTGTTTATGTGTCTCTGTGTGTCTGTGTGTGTGTGTGTGATGTTTATCTGTGTGTGTGTGTGTGTGTGTGTGTGTGTGTGTGTGTGTGTGTGTGTGTGTGTGTGTGTGTGTGTGTGTGTGTTTATGTGAATGATGTTCGTCTTAGTGTGTCTCAGTATGTGTGTGTGTCAAGGTCTCTTATGTGTGTGTCTCAATATGTGTGTGTGTGTTTGTGTGTGTCAATGTCTCTCTGTGTGTGTATGTGTCTGTCTGTGTGTGTGTGTGTGTGTGTGTGTGTGTGTGTGTGTGTGTGTTTGCGTGTGTCTTTGTCTCTGTATTTGTGTGTGATATTTGTCTGTGTGTATGTGTGTGTGTGTGTGTGTGTGTGTGTGTGTGTGTGTGTGTGTGTTTATGTGAATGATGTTCGTCTTAGTGTGTCTCAGTATGTGTGTGTGTCAAGGTCTCTTATGTGTGTGCCTCAATATGTGTGTGTGTGTTTGTGTGTGTCAATGTCTCTCTCTGTGTGTATGTGTCTGTGTGTGTGTGTGTGTGTGTGTGTGTGTGTGTGTGTGTGTGTGTGTGTGTGTGTGTGTGTGTGTTTGCGTGTGTCTTTGTCTCTGTATTTGTGTGTGATATTTGTCTATGTGTGTGTGTGTGTTTATGTGAATGATGTTTGTCTTAGTGTGTCTCAGTATGTGTGTGTGTCAAGGTCTCTTATGTGTGTGCCTCAATATGTGTGTGTGTGTTTGTGTGTGTCAATGTCTCTCTGTGTGTATGTGTCTGTATGTGTGTGTGTGTGTGTGTGTGTGTGTGTTTGCGTGTGTCTTTGTCTCTGTATTTGTGTGTGATATTTGTCTGTGTGTGTGTGTGTGTTTATGTGAATGATGTTCGTCTTAGTGTGTCTCAGTATGTGTGTGTGTCAAGGTCTCTTATGTGTGCCTCAATATGTGTGTGTGTGTGTTTGTGTGTGTCAATGTCTCTCTCTGTGTGTATGTGTCTGTATGTGTGTGTGTGTGTGTGTGTGTGGTGTGTGTGTATGTGTGTGTTTGCGATTTTGTGTTTTATGTGTGTTTGTGTGTGATGTTTGTCTGTGTATGTGTCTTAAATGTGTCTGAGTTTATGTGTGTGATGTGTGTCTGTGTGTGTGCGCATGTGTCTCATTGTGTGTGTGTCTATTTCTGTGTTTGTGTGTGTGTCTATGCCTCTGTGTGTGTGTGTGTGTGTGTGTGATGCAGTGTGAGCTGAGGATTAGTGTGCGGTGCGGTGTCAGGAGTTCAGTCCTCTCTCTAATTGACTGCTGCGAGATGCACATGAAGAAGACGTTAAAGTGAAATGAAGTCATAACAGTGAATAGAGACATTTATTAGGTCAGACACGGAGCCCACCCAAACCTCCAGATTGTTTATTGATTTCTGTGTTTTGGCTGAGTGCTCCTGTGTAATCGCTTGTGCTGTAGCGGCGACCCGGACCCTTAAAGAGTCCCGCAGACCCCAGACCAGCTCCAGAGCCTCTCATTAGAGCAAAAACCTCTGATTAGACATGACACGTGTGCTCATCATCGCTCAGAGTCAGACGGTTACACGCTTTGGTTAAAACACAACACTTACAGGCGGCCTTGATGCTAATATATCAGTCATTCTTTCATTTTCTTTTTGGCTTAGTCCCTTTATTAATCAGGGGTCACCACAGTGGAATGAACCACCAACTAATTTAGCATATGTTTTACGCAGCGGATGCCCTTCCCAATTCTGGGAAACACCCATACACTCTCATTCACACTCATACAGTACGGACAAAGCACCCGGAGGAAACCCACGCCAACACGGGGAAAACGTGCAAACTCCACACAGAAACGTCAACTGTCCTAGCCAAGGCTCAAACCAGTGACCTTCTTGCTGTGAGGTGATTGTGCCACCCATGGCGCCATCATGCTACCCCCATGCTAATATATATTAATTCGTTTTCAAATATTACTCACTTAAAACTGTTAATAATATCCCAACCAGTAACCCAATGGTGGGTTGATTTGGCACTGACCTGCTGTTGGGTTATTTTAACCCAATCCATTAAGTTATTAAGGATAACCCAACAATTTGGGTTACAAAATAACTAATTTGTTAGTTTGTTTAGCCAAAAGGGTGAGGCAGTGGCGCAGTGGGTAGTGCTGTCGCCTCACAGCAAGAAGGTCGCTGGTTCGAACCTCGGGTCAGTTGGCGTTTCTGTTGCAGTTTGCATGTTCTTCCTGCCTTCGCGTGGGTTTCCTCCGGGTGCTCCGGTTTCCCCCACAGTCCAAACACATGCGCTATAGGGGAATTTGGTAGGCTAAATTGCCCGTAGTGTATGAATGTGTGTGTGGATGTTTCCCAGAGATGGGTTGCGGCTGGAAGGGCATCCGCTGTGTAAAAACTTGCTGGATAAGTTGGTGGTTCATTCTGCTGTGGTGACCTCAGATTAATAAAGGGATTAAGCCGACAAGAAAATGAATGAATTAATTTTGCCAAAAGTGGCTTAACCACTAATATCTCAAATATGTGTCAAAATATCTCAAAAACAAACTAGAAATGAACACAGAGGTAGAGAAAACGCTTTCATTCATATATAGATCGGCTATAAAGTGCGCGTTTGTATCATCAAATAAAGAGTGCTGATAAAACGAGTATAAAACAAGACATAGAAGGTCATTTAATAATAATAAAAAAACATTATAGCGATAGCTATACGGAGATATATACATTAGATGCCGCCTACCCTATTGTTGTCTATTGGAGGGAATGCGTCAATAGAGTCGCCATTTTAGTACAGGGTAGCGCTCCATTGAAATGAATGCGGGATCAAGCTGCAGTGGAGGACTGTGGCGATCCAAAGCCAGAGATATACACATATACACATATACGATCGGGAGTTTTCAGTATATCAGTATGCAAATTTATTTTTATTTATGAAACTTATAATTTTACATAACTTTTCTACATTGATGGATCAGTGACCGCACGGGCATTCCTGATAAAAAGCTTGTGTTTGTGTGTACAGAAATGTACTATCCTCCTTGTTAAATGTGATCTAGTCATGTCCTGAAACACAGCTCCTCTCCTGCTTTCACTTCTCATACTGACGGAGGGAGCGATTCGTTTGTGAATGAATCTCCGTTATGAACGACTCCTTCACTCAGCCGACAACAGTACAAGTTTCTGGCAGCGCAGCATCTCGTTGTCATATTTCTTTTGCATTGTTTGCTGATTTTATTCAACAAAACTAGCATAAGCCGAGTGTTTAGTGCGAGTTGGAGCTGCTTTGCCGTATGGTGAATGCAGTAAGAGACTGTATTATCCTCAATATCGTTACCTGATTAGCACAAAAGTTCAGAACATACAAAAACAGAAAAAACTTAATATTACCTATGAAATGTTCTGCCTTTGTGCTTTGTTTTCTTTGTTTGCTCGTTACTACACCTGTAGACAGCGCTAAAGTCCCGCATCTTTACGTAATAACACTGTCTTGACTAGTGCAGTTAAATGATATTTGTCCTGGGAGCACTGTACCAATATGGCGGCGCAATTGACACATGCTCAGGGTCAGTATGCAATATCTAGTGTATATATCCATGTTAGCCATTTAGCTCAAATAAACGTTATAACCCAGTTGTGTGTCAGCAGTGTGTAAATATATCCAGCCTCTAATGCAGGGGTGTCCAGACTCGGTCCTGGAGGGACCTTGCTTTAACACATCTGCAAGGATGTTTCTAGAAAGTCTAGTAAGAGCTTGATTAGCTGTGTCTGATTGGGGTTGGATCTAAACTTTGTAGGACACCAGCCTTCCAGGACCGAGTCTGGACATCCCTGCTGAAAAATCCAGCTTAAACCAGCCTAGGATTGTTGGCTGGTTTAAGCTGGATTTTTAGACAAAACCATCTAAAACCAACTTGACCATCTTGGTTTAAGCTGGATATGGCTGGTTTTGGCTGGGGTCCCAGCCTGGCTAGGTTGATCAAGCTGGTTTTCGCTGGTCATCTCCCAGCTTGTCCAGCTAAAACCAGGCTGGAAATGGCTGGAAAGCCTGGAAGTGACCAAAACCCCTCTAAAACCAGGCTGGTCGACCAGCTAAAGCCAGCCAACCATCCTAGGCTGGTTTAAGCTGGATTTTTCAGCAGGGATCCCTGCTCTAATGATAAACATGAATTATTTCTATTGTTTATAATCACACTTGATAAATGCAGTCTGCAGAAAACAATGACTGTAAAGAATATGGACGACGGCGACTGAAACATGGTGAAATCACACTATTCTAAGAGCAAATATGTGTTCATTAAATCTATACAAGCCTGTCACCATTCACTGCCATTATATGAAGCACCAATAGTGCTGAGTATTTATATTAGTGTGCGTACAGTAAGAGTGTTGATTCTGTCCTGAAAGAGCCACACACACACACACACTTTGAGGAACAGAAGTGAAGCACAGAGGCAGTGAAGCGCTCCGACAGAAGGGTCATGTAATAAGCGTGTGGTTATTGATTGTATTGTCAGCGAGGCCGCGCAGGGTCCCGCGTGCCGTGGACTTCGGTCCATCTGTGGACAATACCGTCAGTCACAGCTCACTGCCCCGTCTAATAAACCGCCAGCAGATTCATATCAGCCTTCAGCTCTTTATATGTGTGTTCCAGCACAGCGGCAGACCTGAGCCATTTCATTTCCAAAACGCCATCTTCCTGAGGCCTTAAAACATCCCGACGAGGACAAACTCAACCAGCGCCTCTGTGCTGAAAACACACGTGTGTATACAAATTTACCACCATTTTGTTATGTTCAAGGCTGTTTTTGAGTTTCATTTTAATCACATTTTTGTTTGCAAAGCCATGACAGCAGATAATCATGCACTCTTGATTGTTGCTGGTTTTCCCTGAAGAGAAGAGGTTGAAAAAACTGTCATAGCGATTGTAATTAACCGTAATTATTATAGTTGTTGTGTTGCCATAGCAACTGTAGAATCGCCACAATAGATTCATTGTTATAGTTGTTGTGTTGCCATAGCAACTGTAGAATCACCACAACAGATTCATTATTGTAGTTGTTGCGTTGCCATAGCAACTGTAGAATCGCCACAACAAAATCATTGTTATAGTTATTGTGTTGCCATAGCAACTGTAGAATCACCACAACAGATTCATTATTGTAATTGTTGTATTGCCATAGCAACTGTAGAATCACCACAACAGATTCATTATTGTAATTGTTGTATTGCCATAGCAACTGTAGAATCACCACAACAGATTCATTATTGTAGTTGTTGCGTTGCCATAGCAACTGTAGAATCGCCACAACAAAATCATTGTTATAGTTATTGTGTTGCCATAGCAACTGTAGAATCGCCACAACAGATTCATTATTGTAATTGTTGCGTTGCCATAGCAACTGTAGATTTGCCACAACAGAATCATTATTGTAGTTGTTGCGTTATCATAGCAACTGTAGAATCACCACAATAGAATCATTGTTATATTTGTTGTGTTGCCATAGCAACTGTAGAATCACCACAACAGAATCATTGTTATATTTGTTGTGTTACCACAGCAACTGTAGAAACGCCACAACAGAATCATTTTTGTGGTTGTTGCGTTGCCATAGCCACTGTAGAATCGCCACAACAGAATCGTTATGTTTGTTGCGTTGCCATAGCAACTGTAGAATCGCCACAACAGAATCATTGTTATAGTTGTTGTGTTGCCATAGCAACTGTAGAATCACCACAACAGATTCATTATTGTAATTGTTGTGTTGCCATAGCAACTGTAGAATTACCACAACAGATTCATTATTGTAGTTGTTGCATTGCCATAGCAACTGTAGAATCACCACAATAGAATCATTGTTATATTTGTTGTGTTGCCATAGCAACTGTAGAATCGCTACAACAGATTCATTATTGTAATTGTTGTGTTGCCATAGCAACTGTAGAATCGCCACAACAGAATCATTACTATTGTTGTTGTGTTGCAATAGTAACTATAAAATCACCACAACTGATTAATTACTATAGTTGTTGTGTTACTATAGCAACTGTAGAATCACCCCAACATATTAATTACTATAGTCATTGTGTTACCATAGCAACTATAAAATCACCACAACATATTCAATTCAAGTACTTAGCGTCACTTTTCTTTAGCTCAGTTTCTGATTTATCAGGGGTCTCCACAGTGGAATGAACCGTCAATTACTCTGGTATATGTTTTATGCACGGATGCCCTTACAGACGACCCTAAAATTACTACAGTATTTATTTCATATAAGGAGTTTCCTCAGCAATATTTGAGTGTGTGTTTGGTGGTCTCTGTGTGGGCTGTCCTGCACTGATCAGGGTAGAGGTACAGCTTTCATCCTCCACTCTCTGACAGAGCAGGCGGAAATAAGCAGAGAGAGATTTTGTGTGTGTGTGTGTGTGTGTGTGTGTATATATGAGAAGCGGAGCCGCTGTAAAGCTGCAGTCCAGCTCCGACACGCTGACATGCTCTTCCTGTCACAGATAATTCACTCATCAGCCTCTGAACTGCAGGAGCATGATGAACACAGCAGCGCTTCTGTGTATGAGTGTGAGTGTGTGTGTGTGTGTCTCCATCCAAGCTCTCCACCTGGGAAGTACATGATTTTAAACCATAAACAATGCTTCACTAAAAATGCAAACCTGTTTACATGAGCGTTAGATTTAGGGAGTGGTTCAGGTTTAATGGACAGAAAGTACTGTTAAATCAGAATATAAACAATAGACGTCTATGTGTGTGTGTGTGTGTGTGTGTGTGTGTGTGTGTGTGTGCTGGTTTTGGTGGACAGAATTTGTATAATGATATGGGTGTGACCTAGTTGTACTCTATCAAGCTGGTTTATGAGGACATGTCTTGTGTCCCCGTAATTCAAAATTAATACAAATCATGCTTACTGGGGTCTCGTGACATTTAAAATTCCTGTGATATAATTAGCTTCTTTTTACAGTATGGAATACATTACACCTATGGAGAGTCCTCATAAACCACCAATACCTAAAAAATTCGGTCTGGCCCTAATAATAACCCTGCTCAATAATCCTGTAGGTGCATGCGTGTTTTTCATCTTCCTCCTGTTTTTATGAATGCATAAAGCAGAGCGGATGCTCAGTAAAAGAGTTTGTAATAAGTGATGCACAGAGCGTCTTTTGTTAGCGCCGGTGGCACGTGGAGACTTGAAGCTGCCAGGTGTGTGAGGCGAGAGGTGCTCTCGTGTCCCGGGACGATGAGAGACGGCCGTCCGCCCCTCAAAAGCCCCATTCACACACACTCAGAGGACAGTGCGGGCCTCGGAAACCTGAGCCCCGTCCCAGCCGGAGCCTGCTGACGGGACACTGCCGCTGCTGGGCACACTCCAACAGTAGAGTCCCAGGCCGTGTGCTGATCTGAGGACAGGCCTGTGACACTTCAGACAGCAGATCTCCTGCGCACAGGAACAGGTGTGTGTGAGTGTGTGTGTGTGTGTGCGTGTGTGTGTGTGTGTGTTTCTCGGATCCACTCATCTCCTAATGAAAAATAAAGAGGCGTTTCTCTACTGGGAATCAAAACAACACATTCAGCGCAGGTCACTTCAGGTCAGGAGGACATCTCTGAACACAGCCAGTCAGTCAGGCTCGTTTAGAGTAAATATCAGCTAACCAGTTAAGTTCAAAACAAACCAGTTCAATTCATCTTCATGTTAAGCTTTTTGCAATGTAAATTGTGTAAAAGCAGCTCAAATATGAAGGAGAAAAAAAAGAGTAAAAGTCACAATATTAAAACTCTAAAGGGCTCATTGTGGATATGTACCCCTGTCTACATCTCTGGAGAGCGTATATTATGTAGCCAGAGGTATGTATGGCTTTAAAATGAACGCCACGGGGCGGTATGATGCCACCGATGGCTTCTGTACGTTTTAGTGCTACATGCTGACTGCTTACCTCCATGGCTTTTCCAGAGTTACCAGTTTGCCCAGTAGCTCACCACATACACCGACTTGGGAAGGGAAGCTGAGTTAAACGGTTCCAGAAAATAAATAAATTAATAAACAACAGGCTGAAAACGTGAAATCAGTCGGCTGCAATGGCTTTTTGTTTTCTATATTGCTTTTGAAAACACTATCGGTTGGGTTTGGGAGGGTGGGTGTTTCAGTCAGTCATTCAGTTGACAGTAAGCTGGCCTGGTCAGCTGAAGTCTATGTTGCGCCCTCTGGTGGATTTATGCGAGAAGAGGATGTGTGAGAGAAATTTGACATCATCAAAAAGCAAACACCGCAACCTTCGGTGGAATCGCAAAAACAAAAACTGTGAGCAGACGTACCTCTGGTTATGTATTTCGCTGACCCCAGAAATGTAGACATGGGTACATATCCGTAATGAGCCTGGGTTGTAATAAAATAAAAAGGTCACAGTGTGTAATGTTGAAAAACATCCAACCCATACCTATTCTGAAAACATAGTCCTTTATACATTTCTGGAGAGCGCCAAATACATCCCAGGAGCTACGTTTGTTTTTTGAGTTTTCGTTTTTGCAAATCCACCAGAGGTCGCTGTGTACGCTTTTTCAGATCTCAAATTTCTCTCGCAAGTGCCATTCACGCTTGCTGTTCTCACGTTAATCCACCAGAGGCCGCTGTCTGACTGTCATCTTTACTCACTGTTTATGTAAAGTCAACTTGTTGTTTTAAAGTGAAAGGGTTTACTCACTTTTTTAAGTAAAGCCATCTGATCGCTTTTAAATCAACAGATTTAAGCACTTTTTATGTAGTCAACTTGTCAATTTTACATGTAATGTAAATAATCACTTTTTACATGCATCTGTATTGATCAGCAAAGGTCCACATTTGAGCTCTTCGTGGTTGTTTTGCTGTTCGCACATCAGAGCCGAACAGAGTCTTATTGTTTTTTTTTTCAGGGTTGTTGTGATCATGAGCTCAGGAGTTAGTGTGCTCTCGATGCTGGAACGTGACTAAAGAGCATTAACTTGTTGATTTTAAGCAAATGAGTTTGCAACATTTTTATGTAAAGTCAACTTATTGATTTTAAGTCAACAGGTTTACTTACTTTTGAAGTAAAGTCAACTAATCGTTTTCAAGTCAACAGGTTAATTCACCTATTTTAAGTAAAGTCAATAAATAGATTTTAAGTCAACATGTCTACTCTTTAAGTAAAGTCTACTTAAGTGAACAGGTTTGCTCCCTTTTTTAAGTAAAGTCAACTAATCGTTTTTAAGTCAGTCTGTTTGCTTACTTTTTATGTAAAGTCATATAAACGTTTTCAAGTCAAAGTCCAAAAGTAAAATGCTTTTAGGTCGACAGGTTCACTCACAAATTTTTTTAAGTAAACTCAATTAATCGCTTTTAAATCAACAGGTTTTTCCACTTTTTAAGTAAAGGGAACTTGTCGATTTAAAATCCACTTGTCGATTTTAAATGCATATGGGTTTACTCACTTTTTCAGTAAACTCAACTAAGCGCTTTTAAGTCAACATGTTCATTCACTTTTTTAAGTAAAGTCAATAAATTGATTTTAAGCCAACATGTCTACTCTTTAAGTAAAGTCTACTTAAGTGAACAGGTTTGCTCCCTTTTTAAGTAAAGTCAACATGTCGTTTTTAAGTCAGCCCGTTTGCTTACTTTTTATGTAAAGTCAACTAATCGTTTTCAAGTCAACAGACTTACTCACTTTTTAATTAAAGTCAAGTAATTGCTTTTAAGTCAGTGAATTTACTCACTTTTTCAGTTAAGTCAATTTTTAAAAGTAGTCAGCTAATTGCTTTTAAATCAACAGGTTCACTCACTTTTTAAGTAAACTCAACTAATCGCTTTTAAATCAACGGGTTTGCTCACTGTTTATCTAAAGTCAACTAATTGTTTTCAAGTCAACATGTTTACTCACTTTTTAAAGTAAAGTCAACTTGTCAATTTTTAAGTCAACATGTTTACTTATTTTTAAGTAAAGTCAACTAATCGCATTTAAGTCAGTGGGTTTACTCACTTTTTAAGTAAAGTCCAAAAGAAAAGTGCTTTTAGGTCGACAGGTTCACTCACAATTTTTTTTAAGTAAACTCAATTAATCGCTTTTAAATCAACAGGTTTTTCCACTTTTTAAGTAAAGGGAACTTGTCGATTTAAAATCCACACGTCGGTTTTAAATGCATATGGGTTTACTCACTTTTTAAGTAAACTCAACTAAGCGCTTTTAAATCAACATGTTCATTCACTTTTTTAAGTAAAGTCAATAAATTGATTTTAAGTTAACATGTTTACTCTTTAAGTAAAGTCAACTTAAGTGAACAGGTTTGCTCCCTTTTTTCAGTAAATCAACTTGTCAATTTTTAGTCAGCCTGTTTGCTTACTTTTTATGTAAAGTCAACTACTCGTTTTCAAGTCAACAGATTTACTCACTTTTTTAAGTAAAGTCAACTTGTCGATTTTAAGTCAACGGGTTTACTACATTTTTATGTAGTCAACTAATCATTTTTAAGTCAGTGGGTTTACTCTCTTTTTAAGTAAAGTCAACTTGTCGATTTTAGGTCAACATGTTTACTCACTTTTTAATTAAAGTCAAGTAATTGCTTTTAAGTCAGTGAGATTACCACTTTTTTCAGTTAAGTCAATTTTTAAAAGTAGTCAGCTAATTGCTTTTAAATCAACAGGTTCACTCACTTTTTAAAGTCAACTAAGCGCTTTTAAATCAACGGGTTTGCTCACTATTTATCTAAAGTCAACTAACTGTGTTCAAGTCAACAGGTTTATTTACTTTTTTAAGTAAACTTAATTAATCGCTTTTAAATCAACAGGTTTACCTACTTTTTAAGTGAAGTGAACTTGTCGATTTTAAATCAATGGGTTCACTCACTTTTCTAAGTAAACTCAACTAAGCGCTTTTCAGTCAACAGGTTTACTCACTATTTATGTAAAGTCAACTTGTCGATTTTAAGTCAACAGGTTTACTATATTTTTATGTAGTCAACTAATCATTTTCAACTCAATGGGTTTACTCTTTGTTTTAAGTAAAGTCAACTTGTCGAATTTAAGTCAACATGATTACAAATTTTTTTTTTACAGTAAAGTCAACTAATCGCTTTTAAGTCAGTGGGTTTACTCACTTTTTAAGTAAAGTCAACTTGTTGATTTCAAGCTCACTTGTCTATTTTAAATCAATGGGTTTACTCACTTTTTAAATTAACTCAGCTAATTGCTTTTAGGTCAGCAGTTTTACTCACTATTTATTTCAAGAGTTCCCACTTAGATATGCTTGGCACTTATAGCAGGTTTGGCATGCTGTCCCGGGAGAGAACCCTGAGCTCGGAGATATTTGAGCCCAGGGCTCCCGCCCGGTCTAGAAGCATATCAGGAGAACCGAGATCAGGTAGGTCTCGATCGCTCCCCCTTTAGAAGGGGAGAAAAAGGAGGAGATGGGGTGGAAGGGGGGATTCTTCCAAAATGAAGATTGCAATGGGGAGAAAGTGATCCATTTATACTAAGCTAGGATCATTCTGATTGGATTATTACTGATTACGGATGAGTGGCCAGCGGTGCACAATCATATCACGTGCTCCTCTCGAAATTAGTTTATGAAACTTCACTTAAAGTCAACTTGTCGATTTTAAGTCAACAGGTTTTACTCACTTTTTTAAGTAAAGTCAACTTGATGCTTTAAGTAAACAGTTTACAATTTTTAAAAAATTAAAGTAATCACTTTCAAATGAGCGGTTTACTCAGTGTTTTAATGTAAAGTAAATAATCACTCCATACATTGTAGGAAGTGGTTTCGGACAGCTAATGCATTTGTATTGATCAGCTTGGAAAGCGAAAGACCACATCTGAGCTCTTCATGGTTGTCTTGCTGTTCGCACATCAGAGCATCTTATTGGTTTCTTTCAGGGTTGTTGTGATCATGAGCTCGTTAATCTAATTTCCCGTTGCTGTGATTGAACGCTGCGCTCTGCACTTACTTTATAACCCAGATAAATCTGCGGCCGTCGTCGGAGAAAATGCAATCTGTCACGCGTCTCGACAGCGCTCTGTTAATGATGATGTGGAGGATCCGCTCCGTCTTTTTCACCTTTTTTTGTTTGCCTTCACCACACCTGATGCTGTGCATGCGTTAATTGCCTCCAATTAGCCGGAGCGCTCGCTGCCAGGTGAGCATCTTAAAGAGAGTTATGGCATATTAAAAAGAGGGGAGGGACTACATTAGGCCTGACCTTTCCTTTAAATTACTGATATTTGAGAGTTAATTCTCAATTCGGCGCAAAGCAGGGGAGCTTTTTAGTCTCGGCGTTAAAATAGGGCGCTCGTCTGCCAGGAGGTCATTAATTATCGTCTTTATAAATTAGATGAAGAAGATGTCAGCGCTTGATTCACTCGATTTTTTAATCTACTATCGTGATCAGAGATTAGCGAACATTACAAAGCAGACGGAGACTGTGTTTGTGACCTTGCTTTGAGTTAACCGTGTCTGCGAATGAGAAAAGCACAGGCTCTCAACTGGGGGAAGGGCCTATTGATAATAGAGGAGGCAAAGGAATGTAAAGCATGAATGTTCATGGTTAGGACTGCGGAATAATCAGAGATGAGCTTTCTAGGCTGCTGTTGATGTCAAAGGTCACATACAGTTGAAGTCAGTCATTGCCCCTCATGAACTATTAGCTATTGGGATTCGAAATTAAAGCTTTCAGATTGTTTTGTTGGTTAAATGGTCACTAATATGGGTCAGATGTCCAACTGGAGATATCAATTGGATGTTAAGGTTTTGGAACTGCAAAGGAAAAATTATTGGTATTCTAAGGTGACACAGTGGTGCAGTAGGTAGTGCTGTCGCCTCATAGCAAGAAGGTCGCTGGTTTGAGCCTCGGCTGGGTCAGTTGGTGTTTCTGTGTGGAGTTTGTGTGTTCTTGCTGCGTTTGCAGGGGTTTCCTTCAGGTGCTTAGGTTTCCCCCACAGTCCAAACACAAGCAGTACAGGTGAATTGGGTAGGCTAAATTGTCTGTAGTGTTTGAATGTAAATGAGTGTTTATGGATGTTTCCCAGAGATGGGTTGCAGCTGGAAGGGCATCCGCTGCATAAAACATATGCTGAATAAGTTGGTGGTTCATTCCGCTGTGATGACCCCGGATGATTTAAGGGATTAAGCCAAAAAAAAAAAGAATGAATTACTGTCATTATTATTTTTGTTGCTATTATCATTACTATTATTATTATTATTACTAATAGTATTATTATTATTATTACTAATATTTTTATTACTAATATTACTATTATTATTATTATAATTACTATTATTAGTAGTATTATTAATATTTGTATTACTAATATTACTATTATTGTTATTATTATTACTTTTATTATTACTATTATTATTATTATTATTACTAACATTTTTATTACTAAATTACTATTATTATTATTATTATTACTATTATTATTATTACTAATATTTTTATTACTAATATTACTATTATTATTATTATTATTATTATTACTATTATTATTATTAGTATTACTAATATTTTTATTACTAAGATTACTATTATTATTATTATTACTATTTTTATTATAACTATAATTATTATTACTAATATTCTTTATTACTAATATTACTATTATTACTATTATTATTATTAGTATTACTAATATTACTATTATTATTAGTATTACTAATATTTTTATTACTATTAATAATATTATTATTATTACTATTATTATGATGATTATTATTACTGTTATTATTACTATTATTTTTATTAATATTATTATTATTATTGTTACTTTCATTATGACTATCATTATTACTATCATTTACTATTATTATTACTATTATAATTATTATTATTATTATTGTTGTTGTTATTATTATTGTTACTATTATTATTACTATCATTTACTATTATTATCACTATTATTATTATTACTATAATTTTTTTATTCATTTTTATCATTATTAATATTATAATTTTTTATTATATATATTTAATAATATTTTTTATTATTATTATTTAGCCAAACTTAAAAACAGTGCTTATGCAGTCCAGCAATAACATGCATATTTTTGTTACTCTCATATGACTGACAGGTTTAGTGCTTCAGGGTCCACTTGATGTTCAGTGTAAAATCAAATCCATACTGCTGTGCGGACACTGAGTGCAGCGCGCGCACACACACACACACACACACACACACACACACACACACACACACACACACACACACACACACATACACACATCCTGACCTGCATGCATTTATTTATCTCTGATGTTTCCTTCTGCGGTTTGACGAATGAGTGACAGCTTGACACCTCATTCGGCAAGATTAATAGAACGACACAATATTTACGTCGCCGAGACAGCCAATTATCCCACCATCTATCACCAAGATTATCTTTCTGATTGAAAACTACTCGTCCATGTAATCAGAATTATTTGGAATTAGCAGGAAATTTACGGCTTGGTGTGTCTTTTTTTTTTCCCCCCGGCTGGTGGTAAATTAGAAATATTAGATACATAAAATGAATGCAAGATAGGGAGTAGCCTATATAACCAGCCTAGATGTAAGAGTGTCATTGCTTTTATTTCATTTCTGGAAGAGAGCGAAAGCTGAAGCGAGGTTGAGCCAGACACAAAACAACTAATTGCTGGCTCATATTGACTTTTGGATGACATTAAAAGGCTGATGATTTGTTTATTGCCCTTAATTCGTCATTAATCTTTGACTGCAAACAAGACTGTGCTTTTCTAAGATGCTCTCTTTGTCCAAGAAGTGGTTAAAATACCAATACTTACACTCATCATTTGACACTTCTACGGTGCTTCAACATTCCTGCTGGCGTTCAGATAAAACACACTTCATCAGATTGCTTGGTATTGATCAGTAACAGCCAAATATATCTCTATAGAAAATTGAGTCTGCTGTGTTCCTCTATTAGATGAACTTTGGTAATACGATTTTAATGGTGACGTTTGATCCTCTTAGCCGCTCTGGCACCAGAAACCTTTTGGCGTTAAGTGTAGCTCGCTTTTAAAAATAGCCGAAATTGTCACATGTAAGCATGTCCGCGTGGTCCGGAGATCTGCAAATAGGATTAGCTCATCCCGATATAGAGCTTTCACCACTGCTTTTGTTTATTTTTATCTTCTTAATAGGAAGGTTGCGCTGCCAAAATTATCCAGCGATTCGCTGACGATGAGAAATGAAAGGTCTGTGGCGGTTATTCTGAGCGATCGGTGTGCATTGTGCTGCTGGTGACTGCTGTGCTTGCGATAGCACTGGGGTGACCTCACCGAGATGTGGGCTCAAAGTCAGCATTTCAGGAGAACTGTGGGCTCAAGTGACGGACGCTGAACTACACTCAACATTCAGCCATTCTTCTGCTGCTTACTGACATTGAGCTGGGCAAGGTACTACGGTTGTTCTAACAGTTACACCGTCAAATTTCCTGACGATTACCGTCACAAATCATTTTTACTGTTACTAAAACCATGACTGATTATCGCAATTGTGATGAACAAAACCACAGTATTTCCTCTAATGTTTGTTCTTCTGGAGAAAGTCTTATTAGTTTTATTTGGGCTAGTGTAAAAGCAGTTTTTAATTGTTTTAAACCTATTTAACGTCAATATTATTCGCCCCTTTTAATTCAACATGTTTACTAACTTTTTAAGTGAAGTCAACTAATCGCTTTTGAGTCAGTGAATTTACTCACTTTTGTCAGTAAAGTAAAACAAATAAAAGTAGTCAACTAATCGCTTTTAACTCAATGGGTTTGCTCACTTTTTCTCTAACGTCAACTAATCGTTTGCAAGTCAACATGTTTACTCACTTTTTAAAGTAAAGTCAACTTGTCAGTTTTAAGTCAAAGTGTTTACTAATTTTTTTGGTACAGTCCATTAGTCGATTTCAAGTCCACCTGTCGAATTTAAATCAGTGGGTTTACTCACTTTATAAGTGAACTCAAGTAAGTGCTTTTAGGTCGACAGGTTCACTCGCTTAATTTTTTAATGTGAACTTAACTAAGCGCTTTTAAATCAACAGGCTCACTCACTTTTCTAAGTAGACTCAACTAGGCACTTTTAAGTCAAGCGGTTCACCAACTTTTTGAGTAAAATCAACTTGTCAATTTAAAGTCAACATGTTTACAAATTTTTTAAACTACAGTCCATTAGTCGATTTCAAGTCAACTTGTCGATTTTAAATCAGTGGGTTTACTCACTTTTTAAGTGAACTCATTTTTAAGTGAACAGGTTCACTCACTTAATTTTTTAAGTAAACTCAACTAAGTGCTTTTAAATCAACAGGTTCACTCACTTTTTAAGTGAAGTCAACTTGTCGATTTTTACTCAGCAGTTTTACTCACTATTTATGTGAAGTCAACTTGTCGATTTTAAGTCAACATGTTTACTCACTTTTTAAGTGAAGTCAACTAATCGCTTTTGAGTCAGTGAATTTACTCAATTTTTCAGTAAAATAAAAAAATAAAAGTAGTCAACTAATCGCTTTTAACTCAATGGGTTTGCTCACTTTTTCTCTAACGTCAACTAATCGTTTGCAAGTCAACATGTTTACTCACTTTTTAAAGTAAAGTCAACTTGTCAGTTTTAAGTCAAAGAGTTTACTAATTTTTTAAGTACAGTCCATTAGTCGATTTCAAGTCCACCTGTCGAATTTAAATCAGTGGGTTTACTCACTTTATAAGTGAACTCAAGTAAGTGCTTTTAGGTCGACAGGTTCACTCGCTTAATTTTTTAATGTGAACTTAACTAAGCGCTTTTAAATCAACAGGCTCACTCACTTTTCTAAGTAAACTCAACTAGCCACTTTTAAATCAACAGGTTCACCAACTTTTTGAGTAAAGTCAACTTGTCAATTTAAAGTCAACATGTTTGCTCACTTTTTAAAGTAAAGTCAACTTGTCGATTTTAAGTCAACGTGTTTACAAATTTTTTTAAATACAGTCCATTAGTCGATTTCAAGTCAACTTGTCAATTTTAAATCAGTGGGTTTACTCACTTTTTAAGTGAACTCATTTTTGAGTGAACAGGTTCACTCACTTAATTTTTTAAGTAAACTCAACTAAGTGCTTTTAAATCAACAGGTTCACTCACTTTTTAAGTGAAGTCAACTTGTCGATTTTTACTCAGCAGTTTTACTCACTATTTATGTAAAGTCAACTTGTCGATTTTAGGTCAACATGTTTACTCACTTTTTAAGTGAAGTCAACTAATCGCTTTTGAGTCAGTGAATTTACTCACTTTTTTCAGTAAAGTAAAACAAATAAAAGTAGTCAACTAATCACTTAAAAAAAATAAAAGCAGTTTTTAATTGTTTTAAACTTATTTTAACTTCAATATTATTGGCCCCTTCTGCAATATTAGTTTTGGATTGTCTCCAGAACAAACCACTGTTATACAATGACTTGCCTAATTACCCTAACTTTACCCTAATTACCCTAGTGAAGCCTTTAAACGTCACTTTAAGCTGAACACTAGTGTCTTGAAGAATATCTAGTCTAATATCATGTTCTGTCATCATGACAAAGATAAAAGAAATCAGTAATTAGAGATGAGTTAGTAAACTATTATGATTAGAAATGTGTTGAAAAAATCTTCGCTCTGTTAAACAGAAATTGGGGACAAAAATATACAGGGGGGGCTAATAATTCTGACTATATCATTGTCAGCAATCATTTAATAATAGTAATAATAATCACTGGCATGCATTTAAATGAGTGTAGTTGTGTTTCAGATGCAGCCACTTGTTTTGTTTTCCAGCTGATGAAACATTATACACATATTATGCACACATTGTATATGAATATGTTTTATTTTTCAGGCATTGTTATTCCAGTCCGTCGACCCAAGAGAGCAAATTAACAGTTTTGCCCACACGCCTCCTCCTGCCCTGCGTGCCGTTTTGTATTCTGATCATGGCGTGGTGTGTGTGAGACGCCGCTGAAGCGTTGCATATGTAAATGAATGAAGACTTCCTGCGGAGCCGAACTGAGACGTCCAGGAGTGGCTGCCATCACCGGGTCACGACCCAGAAACATGGCACTGTGAGGCAGTCTGTCCCGCTGTCTGTCCAGAGACCGCAGGAGAGCAGGAAAAAAGAGCAAACGCCACCCGCTTCCTTACACTTGTTGCTGATGAAGAACTTTTCTTAGAGATGTAAACTAATTAGCATGTGGAAATGGACAGCCAATGTGCTTCCTGAATGCAAATGCTTGCTGGAGGCGGCGGGATTCTCAACACTGCTTTTTGTCTTGTTTCTAGTCCGAATATCTAAATATTTTTGAATCAGGAAGCATTTTCTATACACAAGCTAAACATGTTGTTTTGTTTGAAGAAAAACGAGTCAAAATTAAGTGATTAAAAGAAGCAAAATAATCTGAACAATAGAGTGAGTAAAATAATAAAATTATCAAAACATCATCAAACGTTTGTAAGTCTATAAAAGCTGTTCTGCATTTCTTATTTTGGCTAGTTTTAATGACTATAAACATAAAACTGAAATATTTTGATGTTCTGGCAGCGATTCCTAATTAGAAGAACAACTTCCTGCCCTCCATCTCGCGCAACAATGACGTCATGTGAAAACAACCTATTACAGAGTTTAGGAGCCATATATGAGAAGGCTCGACCTCCTTTAGTGGACTTTGCTATTTTGGTTACTACCAGAAGCCCTGAGTTTTGAGATCTTAAAAAGCGGGTTGGATTGTAGCGAGACTGAAGATTGGTTAGATAAATAGGAGCTGGATTATTTAAAGCGTTATAAGGAGAAATATTTTATAATCAATACGGAACTGAACTTAAATAAAACTATTTTGTTTACCCCATCGGCAGATTATTTAGCTAGTTTTAAAAGAGAAACTCTCTTCGCATAGTATTTTTTTTGAAAACAAGACAATATATTATACTTGTCCAGAAAATGCTTCTTGATTTCAGGATTTTTAGATATTTGGACTAGAAACAAGACTAAAGCTTAAAGTAAAGCATTTCTGCAGTGTAATTTTCCATTGTTTTTCTATGTAAACAAGCACTCGATGGATGTGCAAGACCGTTATGATTACATCTTGCCTCTCAATGAAAGTTGTTAAAGTCATCATGGAGTCAACATTTACCCTTGTTTTTCTTCTTTGGAGTTTTTGTCTTGTTTCTAGTCCAAATATCTAAAAACTCATAAATCAAGAAGCTTTTTCTAGACAAGTAAAGAACTAATGTCTTTTTTTCAGAAATTAGTTAAGGTCAAGTGAGGTTTTCCTTAATAAAAATAGTTAAGAACATCGTCTTTAATCCAGTTTTGAGCTGAGATAGTGCGTCTGAACCTCGGACATTATCAGGAAGGCTATTGCAGAATTTAGGAGCCATAAATGAGAAGACTCGACCTCCTTTAGTAGACTTTGCTATTCTGGGTATTAATGGAAGCCCTGAGTTTTGGGATCTTAAAGAGCGGGTTGGATTGTAGCAAGACTGAAGATTGGTTAGATAAATAGGAGCTGGATTATTTAAAGCTTTATAAGGAGAAATATTTTATAATCAATACAGAACTGAACTTAAATAAAACTATTTTGTATACCCCATCGGCAGATTATTTAGCTTATTTAAAAGAGAAACTCTCTTCGCATAATATTTTTTTGAAAACAAGACAATATATTATACTTGTCCAGAAAATGATTCTTGATTTCAGGATTTTTGGATATTTGGACTAGAAACAAAAGACTAAAGCTCTGAGTAAGCAAAGCATTTCTGCAGTGTAACTCTCCATTGTTTTTCTATGTAAACAAGCACTCGATGGATGTGCAAGACCATTATGATTACATCTTGCCTCTCAATGAAAGTTGTTAAAGTCATCATGGAGTCAACATTTACCCTTGTTTTTCTTCTTTGGAGTTTTTGTCTTGTTTCTAGTCCAAATATCTAAAAACTCATAAATCAAGAAGCTTTTTCTAGACAAGTAAAGAACTATTGTCTTTTTTTCAGAAATTAGTTAAGGTCAAGTGAGGTTTTTCTTAATAAAAATAGTTAAGATTATCGTCTTTAATCCAGTTTTGAGCTGAGAGAGTGCGTCTGAACCTCGAACATTATCAGGAAGGCTATTGCAGAGTTTAGGAGCCATAAATGAGAAGACTCGACCTCCTTTAGTAGACTTTGCTATTCTGAGTATTAATGGAAGCCCTGAGTTTTGAGATCTTAAAGAGCGGGTTGGATTGTAGCGAGACTGAAGATTGGTTAGATAAATAGGAGCTGGATTATTTAAAGCGTTATAAGGAGAAATATTTTATAATCAATACAGAACTGAACTTAAATAAAACTATTTTGTTTACCCCATCGGCACATTATTTAGCTAGTTTTAAAAGAGAAACTCTCTCCGCATAGTATTTTTTTGAAAACAAGACAATATATTATACTTGTCCAGAAAATGCTTCTTGATTTCAGGATTTTTGGATATTTGAACTAGAAACAAGACTAAAGCTCTGAGTAAGCAAAGCATTTCTGCAGTGTAACTCTCCATTGTTTTTCTATGTAAACAAGCACTCGATGGATGTGCAAGACCATTATGTTTATATCTTGCCTCTCAATGAAAGCCGTTAAAGTCATCATGGAGTTAACATTTACCCTTGTTTTTCTTCTTGGAGTTTTTGTCTTGTTTCTAGTCCAAATATCTAAAAACTCATAAATCAAGAAGCTTTTTCTAGACAAGTAAAGAAATATTGTCTTATTTTCAAAAACTAGTTAAGTGAGATTAAGAACATCGTCTTTAATCCAGTTTTGAACTGGGAGAGTGCGTCTGAGCCTCGGACATTATCAGGAAGGCTATTGCAGAGTTTAGGAGCCATAAATGAGAAGACTCGACCTCCTTTAGTAGACTTTGCTATTCTGGGTATTAATGGAAGCATTGAGTTTTGAGATCTTAAAGAGCGGGTTGGATTGTAGCAAGACTGAAGATTGGTTAGATAAATAGGAGCTGGATTATTTAAAGCATTATAAGGAGAAATATTTTCAATGAAAGACGTTAAAATCATCATGCAGTCAACATTTACTCTTCTTATTTTTATTCTTACAGTTTTTGTCTTGTTTCTAGTCAAAATATCAATAAATTCTGAAATCAAGAAGCTTTTCTAGACAAGTAAATAATTATTGTCTTGTTTTCAGAAATTAGTTAAAGTCAAGTGAGGTTTTCCTTGATAGAAAATAGTCTTTAATTAAGTTTTGAACTGAGAACGTGTGTCTGAGCCTCGAAGATTATCAGGAAGGCTATTCCAGAGTTTAGGAGCCATATATGAGAAGGCTCGACCTCCTTTAGTGGACTTTGCCTTTTTGGATCCTACTACAAGCCCTGAGTTTTGAGATCTTAAAGAGCAGGTTGAATTGTAGTGAGAGAGAAGTTGATTAGATAAACAGGAGCTCGATTATTTAAAGCTTTATAGGTAAAAAGCAATTTTTTTAAAATCAATACCCAACTTAAATAAAACAATTCTGTTTAACTCATTGGCAGATTATTTAGCTTGTTTTAGGAAAAAACTCACTTAATTTTGGATCATTATTTCTGAAAACAAGACAATATTTTTTGCTTGTCTAGAAAGTACTACTTAATTTAAGAATGTTTTGATATTTCAACTAGAAACAAGACAAACATTCTGAGTAAGGGAAGCATTCTGTTGCCGTGTAATAAAGCAATTGCTAATATAGCAATGGCTATAAAATTGTGTTGTAAATTGATTGGATAATTGTGGTTCCTAAGACAAGCTGATCCCGCCCCTCATACCAATAAAAACCAATCATATGAGAGAAGAGATAAGGAAGTTATGTTGGTTCAAGTCTAATTAAATTGAATCATTTGCAATAAACACAATGAATACTTAAATACGCAAGAAGATCTGTCCGTTTGGATTTTGTAGTGAGTACGAGGCGATTGTGGCGCGCAGGTCTCCTTCTGAGAGTAAAGTTGTGTGGGATTTCAGTGGTTTTCATCTCCTTGCCTGGGGAATCTCGGTGGGTAGGACTCTCATTTCCTCATCAAACACAGCGCGAGTGATTCGGAATATTTATGAGGCTCCCAATTTAAGTTAAACATTTAACAAAAAGAAAGCAATTGAAATTATGCAGCAGAAAGAGTTAAGGTCCCCGCGGGGGAGGGCGAGACAGCGCTAAAATGTGAACCAGAAACACTCAGGTTGAATTAAAGCAGGAATCCAGTCAAATGAACCGTGGAGTGCTGTAATCTTGGCGGACTTCTCTGGATTTGGAGGGCGTCTGCCAGTCAATAAAATGTAAATTCTCAAAGGCCGATTGTGTTTGGGTTGGAGATACGATCAAAGCCGTCTTAAAGTGGCGATCTGAAAGGTGTTAATTATTATCGTCTGCTTTCTGGAGGCTTAGCCGTGTCTGAAGCAGGAGTTTGACAGGAGATGATCCCGCTTTCTTCATGTTCTGTCTGTTCCCTTGAGGATCAGAGTAAGGGTCATGTTTTAATCAGGTGGACAGGACAGAAGGATTTAGCCATGGGAGAAGATGCCTGACCACATTTAAAAGACTCTGGACATCACAGGCCATTCATACTAAATGCATTTATCCTTTCCAATGCTACACTGCAAATAAAATGCATTTCTTACTTAGAGATTTTGTCTTGTTTAGTCTAAAATTAATTTTCTTGTTTTCAGAAATTGAGTCGAAGTCTAGGTTTTCCTTATTAAAAATAGTCAAAGAAAATATTCTTTAATCTAGATTTGAACTGAGAGAGTATGTCTTAGCCTCGGACCTGATCAGGAAGGCTATTGCAGAGTTTAGGAGCCATAAATGAGAAGGCTCGACCTCCTTTAGTGGACTTTGCTATTCTGGGTAATACCAGAAACTCAGAGTTTTAAGATCTTAAAGAGCAATTGTAGTGAGAAAAAAGGTTGGTTCGAAAAACAGGAGCTCGACTATTTATTTATAGCTATAATATGTTTTACTTGTCTAGAAAATGGTTTCCTGATTTTAGAATTTTTAGATATTTGGGCTAAAAAAAAAGCAAGCAAAGCATTTTTGCTGTGTAAGTCTCCATTGTTTTTCTATGTAACCATGGACTTGATGGATGTGCATGATCAATATGCCTACACCTTGCGTCTCAATGAAAGTCGTTAAAGTCATCGCGGAATTAGTATTTACTCTTCTTGTTTCTAGTCTAAATATTTAAAAACTTAAATCAAGAAGCATTTTCAAGACAAGCAAAAAAATATAATCTTGCTTTAGAAATGAGTCGAAATTAGTGCGTTTTTCTTGTCTTTAATCTAGTTTTGAATTGAGAGAGTATGTCTGAGCCTCGGATATTATCAGGACATTCCAGAGTTTAGGAGCCATAAATGAGAACGCTCAACCTCCTTTAGTGGACTTTGCTATTCTGGGTATTACCAGAAGCCCTGAGTTTTGAGGTCTTAAAGAGCGGGATGGATTGTAGCGAGACAGCAGGTTGATTATATAAACAGGAGCTA
>NC_133192.1:58380000-58382500 GCF_049306965.1 Danio rerio
CACACTCATATAAACACACTAGCACACACATGCACATACACACACACAGACATGCATGCTCACACACAGGACGCACACTTGTGCCCACACATACATACACACACTAACACACACATGCGCACACACACACGTCCGCACACATGTGCGCACACACACATACATACACACACTAACACACACATGCCCACACAGAGAGACACACGCACACACACTTAATCACAAACCCTAACACACACATGCACATACATACACACTAATACACACATTCACACACACGCTTACACACACAAACACACACTCGTTTACAAACACACACACATGCCTACACACACACATATGCCAACACAAAAACACTCTCTCACACAAACACGCACACATATGCAAACACACACACACACACACACACGTTTGTTTCATTAACTCGGTGAAGACTTTACTCAGACTTCCATTGTTTTTCTATCAGGTTAATGATAGTGTCTATGGCCTGACCCTAGCCCTAACCTTAACCAAACGGTCACTGAAGCCCTCACAAGTATAGCTAAACCTGCACACACACACACACACGCACACGCAAAATAAATGTCCTCATGTGATCAGCTCTCGCTCGTGTTCTGGTCAGTGTATCTGCTCCGTCTCCTCTCCGGTTTCATCTCGGTGCTGTTTGATATTCCTGCATCACTCCTGCGCGGCGCCTCCTGCAGTTTCAGACGCTGCGTCTGCCGGTGTTGTGGCGGCGGTAAAGGGCCGCCCGCAGTGGGAGAGATCCTAATTAACAGCCTTTCATTGCGATGGGCCTTTCTGTTGCACTCTTTGCGAGCGCTTGTTTTATGGCAGCGTCGGGGAGCCCCGGTCGGGGATTTGGAGAGGGATAATTGCCTTTGCCGCAGGCTCCAGTAATCTGGTGGGCTAATTCATTATTTTAATAAGTTAGCGTCTCCTAGGGGGCGAGCGGGCTCGGTGTCCGCCCTCAGAACTCTGACAGCGGGCTCCCGTTATCGTGGCCGTGTCCGCGCGGGGTTAATAACACTTATTAGCCCCTCTCGCCAGCCCTCATCCGGGCCCTTCACTGGGGGTAAAACAGTCACCGGTACATCCAGCCGATTCATCCAAACAAGAGGCGTTTGCGTAACTAATGGCTTCATTTTAGAGACAATCTTCTTTCTGCCTTGCTAATGGAGTGCCGGGTGTGCGGGCGGTCAGCTTTGATGACTGCAATTCACATGGACATTTTACACCGCGCCTGATTAAAAAGCATGTCATTGGCATTTGAACAAGGGGGAGGGCGGGACAGACACCGTCACCGTGCTGCATTTCTGTAGACAGGCCAAAAATATCGTCTTGTTTTCAGAAATAATGAGTCGAGCTTTTCCTTAAAACAAGCAGAATAATCATGTTTGCACTTTGAAATCATTTTATTCATACATTTAAACCAAGGGCAACACGGTGGCTCAGTTTGCATGTTCTCCCCGTGTTGGCGTGGGTTTCCTCCGGGTGCTCCGGTTGCCCCCACAGTCCAAACACATGCACTATAGGGGAACTGATCAACTACACTGGCCATAGTGTATGAGTGTGTGTCTATGGGTGCTCCGGTTTCCCCCATATGTATGTATGGGTGTTCCCCAGTACTAGGTTGCAGCTGGAAGGGCATCCACTGCGTAAAACATATGCTGGAATAGTTGTCGGTTCATTCTGCTGTGGCGACCCCTGATTAATAAGGGACTAAGTCGAACTGGGGACTGGCATGGGTGCTCCACTCTCCCCCACATGTATGTATGGGTGTTCCCCAGTACTAGGTTGCAGCTGGAAGGGCATCCGCTGCATAAAACATATGCTGGAATAGTTGGTGGTTCATTCCGCTGTGGCAACTGCTGATTAATAAGGGACTAAGCCAAAGGAAAATGAATGAATGGATGAGAGATCATCATCTTCAGCTTAACCTCACGAAAACAGAAATGCTTGAAGTTTCTGCCAACCCGACTCTACATCATAACGTTTCAATCCAAATGGACGGGGCAACCATTACTGCATCCAAAACAGTGAAAAAGCCTTGGAGTAACGATTGATGACCAACTAAACTTCTCTGACCACATTTCTAGAACTGCTCGATCTTGCAGATTCACACTCTACAACATCAGAAAGGTCCGACTCTTCCTATCTGAACATGCAGCTCAACTCTTGTTCAAGCTCTTGTTCTCTCCAGACTGGACTATTGCGACTCTCTACTAGCCGGGCTTCCAGCTAACTCTATCAAACCTCTTCAGCTGCTCCAGAACGCAGCAGCACGAGTGATCTTTAATGAAGCTAAAAGAGCACATGTCACTCCGCTGCTCATCCGTTTGCACTGGCTGCCAGTTGCTGCTCGCATCAAATTCAAAGCTCTGATGTTTGCTTACAAAGCGACTTCTGGCTTTGCTCCTTCTTATCTGCTCTCACTTCTGCAGATGTATGTGTCCTCCAGAAACTTGCGTTCTGTGAATGAACGTCGCCTCGTGGTTCCATC
>NC_133192.1:58392500-58395000 GCF_049306965.1 Danio rerio
ATGAATTGATAATTAATAAGAGTTATGTAATTATGCAATTATGATATTATTTATTACATTTGATCCCTATTTGATCATTTATAAATAATAATTATTATATAAATATATCATATTGTATAATTATAACAATTCCTAATGATTTTTTAAATAATAAATGGGTTACATTTTTTATTAATTAATTAATTTAGTATTTAACATTGTTTTATTTATTTATTTAATTATTATTATTATTATTATTAATAATATTAATAATAATACTACAAATAATAAATAATAATTATTACATGAAATAATTTATTTATTCATTTATTATGTAATGAATAATAATTTCTCTATAATTATATAATACAGTTATATTAATTGTTACTGATTAATTTGATTTATTTAATTTCTTACTAATTGTATTTATGCATTTAAAAACTGGTAGGTAATAAGAGTTATGTAATTTTAATAACTGCTAGTGGGTCCTTTTTATGTATTATTTATTACACTTGATCCCTATTTGATCATTTATAAATGTATTGTTATTATACAAGTATATAATATGATTGTATAATTATAATAATTATAATGAAAAAATATATTTATTTGATTAATAAATGGGTTACAGTTTTAATTGCGTTATTTATTATTTATAATTGTACTATTTATGTATTTATTATTATGATTATTATTATTATTATTATTATTGTTATTATTGTTGTTGTTAATATTAATAATAATACTAATAATAGTAATAATTAATTATTACATCTATTTATTTATAAATTTATTCATTGAAAAACATGAATAATTCCTGCATAATTATATAATATACCTATAATATTTGTTGATTCATTTTATTTAATTAATTATATTTATGTATTTATGAATTGATAATTAATAAAAATCATGTAAATATGTGTATGTGTAAATGAGTAATGTTTATGTATTAATTATTACATTTATTTGTATATTAATACTTAATAATATATTATTTGTATGTATTTACTTAGAATTTTAATTGAATATTAATTTTCTATTTTTTAATTTTTTTATTTTTGGATTTTCGTATTTATCATTTTATAAATTTATAATTTATATGATTGCATAATTATAACAATTATTAATGAATAATTTTATTTGTTTTATTAATAAATGGGTTGCAGTTTTTATTTAATATTTATAATTGTAATATTTGTTAATAAATTTATCATTTATGGATTATTACTTAATATTTAACAATTATTAATTGCATTTATTAATTTATATTTAATTTAAATACATGTTTAATTTTATATTTATTTTCTATATGTATATTTTTGGGGGGGTTCAACCCTATTTATTCATTTATAAATCAATAATTATTTTATAATTATATTATATGATTATATATTTATAATAATTTTCAATGATTAGTTTATTACATAATTTATTTAATTTATTATATACATTTTATTTATTTATTTTATTTTGTTTTATTGATAAATTAATACTATATAATGTGCAATAACTCTTATTGTATTTATTATTTTAAATTAAATGATTAATATTTTAATTTTATGTATGCTTATTTATTAATTTTGCAATTTCAAACCTATTTATTAGTTTATAAAAATAATGTTTTTATCTAATTATATAATATGATTATATATTCATGATAATTATCAATTTAATTTATTCAATAAATCATTTTTTTCTTTATTATGAATAGTTATTGATTTAAATATTTATTTAACTATGTTTTTTATAAACTAATACTCAATCATATTTAATAATTATTAATTGCATTTATCAATTAAAATTACAATTTAATTAAAAAAATATTTCATGATTTTAACCCAATTTAATCATTTATAAATAATTAATCATATATATAGATTTTACAATTCTATAATAATAATAATACTTATTAATGATTTGTTTTATTTATTTGATTAATAAAGTAATTAAGTTTATTTCACTTATTCATTTTCCTTCGGCTTAGTCTCTACTTCAGAGGTCGCCACAGTGGAATGAACCGCCAACTATTCCAGCATATGTTTTACGCAGCGGATGCCCTTCCAGCTGCAACCCAGTAATGGGAAACACCCATGCACACTCATTCACACACATACACTCATACAGTATGGCTAATTTAGCTGATCAGTTCCCCTATAGCGCATGTGTTTGGACTGTGGGGGAAACCGGAGCACCCAGAGGAAACCCACACCAACACGGGGAGAACATGCAAACTCCACACAGAAACGCCAACTGACCCAGCCGGTACTCGAACCAGCAACCTTCTTGCTGTGAGGTCACAGTGTTAACCATGATGAGTTGGTGTAGGGTTGGTTTGTGTATTAAAGTCGTGAGCAGTGTGAATGTCCAGTGTGTGGAGTGTGCAGAGAGCGCTGTGGTGTTCCTCCACCGTTCTCCTCTGCTGTGGTTAAAGCAGCTGTGAGGAGCCGCAGGTAAAGCAGACTCAATGATTGGATTACTGCGCTGCTATTGGTGGCAGATAATGACTGAATGATAAACA
>NC_133192.1:58400000-58455000 GCF_049306965.1 Danio rerio
GTTCACCCGGAAATGAACATTCTGTCACCATATACTCACCCTTTACTTGTTTTAAAACTGTATGCGCTTATTTCTTCTGTTAAACAATAAAGAGGACATTTTGAAGAATGTTGGAAACCTGTAACCATTGACTTCCATAGTATTTGTTTTTACTATGGAAGTCTGGGTATCCGCTGCGTAAACAAATGCTGGATAAGTTGACGGTTCATTCTGCTGTTGCGACCCCGGATTAATAAAGGGACTAAGCCAAAAAGAAAATGAATGAATGAATGGAAGTCAATGGTTACCGGTTTTTGGCTTTTTTCAAAATATCTTGTTAATATTTAACATTAGAAAGAAATATCTTAATCACTTAAGGGTGGGTAAATAGTAAGTAAAATGTCATTTTTGGGTGAACTAACACTTTTTATTGTTGTTTTAGAGAGTGTTTCATAGCCTAAATCTTAATAAAGTAGCTGCAAATTCACAACGTCTTTATGATTGTTTACAGACATCAAAATAGACACTTCAGGTCTTTACAATGACTAGTCATGACATTAAACCCCAGTGAGCTCAGTCCAGACACTCGTGTTGTTCATCTGATTTATTCATCAGTGAAACCAACACTACTAACTAGTGCACTAGATTCTACATATTCCTGTTTATACCCTCTTATTGGTCACCAGTGATTACTGGTAAACAAAAACTTGCAACCAATTCTGAGGGACTGGGGATTTGTAAATGGTAAAATTATAATGAATGTATTATTTTGTTATAGGTTTTATTTAAAGGGATCGTTCACTCAAGAATGAAAATATACTCGTTATTTACTCGCCCTTAGGTGGTTCCCGAGTTTTTTCTTTCTTTCTATGGAACATATTTTTTAGAACGCTGAAACCTGTAACCATTGACATCCACAGTTGGAAAAACAAATACTATGAATGTCTATGGTTACAGGTTTCTTCATTCACAGAAAATATCCCCTAGTTTAACAGAGGAAATGAACTCATAAAGGTTTGAAACGAGTAAAGGATGAGTAAATGATGACAGAATTTTCATTAGGATTGTTGTAAGTGCTCATAAAACATTTGTAAGAAATCTTTTTATTATAGTTTTCATATATTGTTTGCATTTCAATAATGACAATAACATTTCAGTTTCACTAGTGTAACGATGGTTTCTTCCTGGAGATTAACACTAGGTTTATTCAGTCTAGCCCATGGTAAACTATTAACAGTATTTTCGTTAACTAACATTATAGAAATCTAGAAGAGTAGCTATTTTTGAGCAGCAACAACAAACTAATATCGCTTTAAAAGAAGTCACTCAACAGCACACAGTTCAAACGGTTTCCATTACAACCAACAGAGAACAGTGACAGCACTAGCCTACTGTTATTTCACACTTTTACTCAAATATACATATTTACAAATGTTCTATCAAACAGTCTTAAGATGTTTAAACTCATAAACAGAATAGATAGATTAAGTTTGTATAGATTTTGCCAATAGTTTTTAATATTTACATAAAATCAGAAGAGTTAGCAGCAACAACGACAAACAAATCACGCTAAAAGATGTCACCATGTTTCGTTATGAACCAGAAAATAGAAACAAAACTACTGTTGTTTTTTCATTTATTTTTAATCAAATAATGTTCTATAAGACTTTTAAACTGTTAAGTTTTTCCAAATGGTTCCAAATAGTTTACAATATTTACAGAAAATCAGAAGAGTTAGCAGCAACAACGACATCGTGTCAAACGATGTCACCATGTTTCGTAACGAACCTAAAAATAGAGACAAAATTACTGTTGTTTTTTTTATTTTTGCTCAAACAATGTTGTATTAAACAAACATAAGACTTCTAAACAGTTAAGTTTGTCTAAATTTCGCCAAATAGTTTACAATATTTACAGAAAATCAGACGAGTTAGCAGCAACGACATTGTGTCAATATGTCACCATGGTTCGTTACAAACTAGAAAATAGAGACAAAATTACTGTTGTTTTTTCATTTTTGCTAAAAAAATTTCTATTAAACAAACTTAAGACTTTTAAACAGTTAAGTTTGTCTAATAGTTTTTGATATTTACAGAAAATCAGAAAAGTTAGCAGCAACAAATGACATAAATCGCGCCAAATAAAGATGTCACCAACAGTTTAAGCAGTTTTTGTTACTCACAGCGAATAGTGATAAAATACAGTTGTTGTTTTACTCAAACAGTCAAATTTAAGAAGTTTAAGCTTTCAAGTTATGTTTCTCTAAATTTCAATGATAGTTTTCGATATTTACAGAAAATCTGAAGAGTTAGAAGAAAGGACGACATAAAGTTGCGCCAAAAGAGGTGACCACCATAACACAGTTAATGCAGTTTCAGTTATGAACCATCAGCTCAACAGCGACAATATTACTGTTGATGTTGTTGTTTTTCTTTATTTTTACTCAAATAAACAAACTTAAAACTTTGAAACGTTTCAAACAGTTAAGTTTGTCCAGATTTCGCCAATAGTTTTCGACATTTACAGAGAATCTGGAGAGTTAGAAGCAACGACGACATAAAATCGCGCCCAAAAGAGGTGACCACAACAGCTCAAGCTGAATCCATCGACACAATTACTGTTGTTTTTAATTTTTACTCCAACAAATGTTCTATCAAACAAACTTGAGACGTTTAAACTTTTAAAACAGGCAAGTTCTAGATTTCACCAATTTATAGGCTACGTCTATACGCGCGCGAGTTTGAGCGACGCGTCAACAGCCACCCACGGGAGAAATGTAAAGGTTAAAAGTTGTGCTACTTGTTAAAATAGGCTGCCCGGTTGCCTGTGTGCGACTTATCCTCCGCTTAAGTGCCGGTTTACTGAGTTTTAGTAACACCGTTATGGTGTGAAGCGGCGGCGGGAGGAGGAGGAGCTCCTACAAAGGCTGCGGTTCAGGCTGCTGAAGGCGGTCAGTCGGAGATGGAGACGCACCTGAGGACGAGCTCCGTGTGTCTGTGTCTGCAGGTAGCTACATCCCATAACACTGCGATATACTACTTTATACTATATCTCCAAATTGAGGTAAAGTTGGTTTTATATTTGCACATTCATTCAGTGACAACTTGTGACACGTTCCCTGTGTTTACCATGGTGGCTTGAAACCATATGTAAGATTTAAAAACAAGCAACGCACTATTTATTGGATTGCAAACAATGTTGTAGCCTACTTTGATAGTCATTTTTGACTTTTCTGAAATTATAATATTAAGGAGAAAGTCCGAATGTGCGAATATAAAACCAACTTTACCTCAGTCATCTCCACTTTGCTCTTTCTGCGACATCTCTTAGCGCTTTCCTCCCTAATGTTTAAAGCCTCTTCACACTGTTTTCCTCTCATCTATTAAAGCTCTTTCTTCATATTCAGACTGTCATGTGTGTACAATATCTGTATAGCACAGTTAATCAAATATATAACCCTCTGAATGACACCTACACTCCAGTTTAACGCGCTCAGACTGCATCTTGTTTAACATAGTTTGATCTGTTTTCTTTCTGTTTTTCTTTCTTTTTGTTTTGTTTGCTTCCCATTAGTCGGTTTTTAGCACAAAAGATAAATAAATTAGCAGAATTATCAATTTAGAGACGTCTGTAAAATTATTTATGAAATTATGTATTTAATTAGCCTATGTTCGTGTGTGTGATGTTGTTCTATAACAAACACCGAACATTATAATGTTGTCGTTCCAGTAATTATTTTAGCGATATATTGATTAAATATAGACACATATATGTGAGGAATATACAGATTATAATAATAAAACACTTAATTAATATAATACACTAAAACAATACTTTTTTGCTGATCATCTCACATATACAGGAGTAGAAATACTGAGCTTTAGTACTGCATTTTCTGTTGTGTTTTGATTTGTTGAACTTGTCAAGCTAATTTCATAATGACAGATAATTATATTGAGTACAAACTGTATCAGAAATGCTTGCTTGTTTGCATTGAGACTTTAAAATGCTTATTCAGGCTTTAAATATATGAATTAGGTTTTACTTTGAGCATTATCAAACTCTTTTTTCCCCCCTTATTCATATTAGTATATAAATTGTAACGCATTTTATTTTCTCACACAAGGTAGCTAAATTAAATCTAGAGATACCACATCATTTAACACAAGCACAATATCAGCGTTTGATATCAAATCCTGTGTAACACAAGACGAGACCTTAATAAGCATTCCAAAGGGATTGTACGCAAATCATATGGATTAGGTTCGTGGATGAATGACCTTTAATTCCATGTTTTTCAATTAAATTACTGTATGTTCTTGAATCCCAGAGACATCAATCATCTGCTGCGTATCAGCGTGAGCGAGTTTTAAAAGCACATGCAGATATAGTCCAGTCTATAGTATTTTTATTTTTACACGTTTTGTTTTTTGTTATTTGCTTGTGCACTTTTGATCAATTTATTGAACTGCTTGTCAGAGAAATACGAATATTTATTACAGTCACAGAGAAACACAGATGCATGTTGAAATATTCTGACAGTGTTCAGATGGTCTATATAATTTAATAGTGTAAATCTGTTTGATTTATGCTAACGGACTGAATTAATTTAGCCTTTTCACTTATGTGTCGTACGTAGGGTTTTGTTTGTGAAGGCTTGCACTGAGACATGAGTGAGTCCTGTGATGATCAATAGGTATTGTGTGATGTTTTAGTATTAATTATGGAAACGCGAGCCGTTGAACAGAGCAGGGCGGGGTTTCGTAATAACTCCAGCAGCTTCAAAGCAAATGTCCACCAATAAAAATACCAGAATTTTAATTTGTATTGAAATCAGGGCTGCGCAATGTATAAAAAATGTGATAATAGTATATGCATGCTTTCAAATATATCACAATGTATCAACATATATAGAAAAAATATCGTTGTCACAATATGCAATATTTCAATATATGAAATAATTCGAAATTTATTATTGTGATAATGATATATGCAATATTTGAATATATCGAAATGTAAGAAAATTATCATTAATCACTATAATGATGCATGCAATATTTGAATATTTCAAAATTATCAATATTGTGATAATGGCACATGCGATATTTATATATATCTCAATTCATCGAAATATCGAAAAATGATCATCACGATAATAGTATGTACAATAATTGAATATATGAAATATATCTAAATTATCATTATTGTGCTAATGGTATATGCGATATTTGAATATGTCCAGACATTACCGTTATTGTGCTAATGTTATATGCAATATTTGAATATGTCAAGAAATGTATCGAAATATATTGAAAAGTTATCGTTATCGCGATATTGGTACAAATAAATACTTGAATATACTGAAATTATTGGTATTGTGAAAATGGTAGGTGCAATATTACAATATACCGTAATGTTATCACAATAATCGTACATGCAATATTCGAATATATTGAAACGTATCAAAATATACCGAAAAATCTTTCTTATCACAAAAATGGTACATGTAATATTTGAATTTATCGAAACATATTGTAATTATTGTTATTGTGATAATGGTATATGCAATATTGAAATATGTCAAGAAATGTATCGTAATATATTGAAAAGTTATCGTTATCGCGATAATAGTACAATCAATATTTGAGTGTTTTGAAATTATTGTTATTATTAAAATGATATGTGCAATATTACAATATACCGAAATGCATTGAACTATACAGAAAAATTACTGTTATCACAATAATCGTACATGCAATATTCAATTATATTGAAATGTATCGAAATATACTGAAAAAATTATTCTTTTCACTATAATGGTACATGCAATGTTTGAATATATCGAAATGTATTGTAATTATTGTTAGTGCGATAATGGTATATGTGATATTACAATATGACGAGAAATGTATGAAAATATATTAGAAAATGATTTTATCATGATTATAGTGCATTTAATATTTGAATATATCCAAATGATCGCTGTTGTGATAATGGTTTTTGCAATATTAAAATATATCGAAATGTATCGAAATATATCGAAAAACTATCATTATTACTATAATGGTATGCAATATTTGAATATGTCAAAGTATATCAAAATTATCATTATTGTGATAATAGTATATGCAATATCAAAATATGTCAAGAAATGTATAAAAATATATATAAAAATTAGCTTTATCGTGATAGTAATATATGCAATATTTGAATATATCGAAATTATTGTTATTGTGATAATGGTATATGCAATATTTAAAAAAATATCTAAATGTATCAAAATATATAAAAACTTACCGTTATCGTGATAATTGTATATGCAATATTTATATCACAGAGAGATGCAATAAATTCCTTCTTCTCCTTTTTTTTTTTGTGATGCACCGAAATTTAAATTCTGGTCCAAAATCAAACTTAATTATTTGTAATAATTATTTTTTGTTAAAGATATATATTTAATACGACTTTATAAATTTATTTAACTCAATAACTTACATTACACTGATTTTAAAATACACAAGCCAATAAAATAACCACATTTAACTGACAGCGAACGAGTCGCAAACGTTTTTATGTTACTTTAACTTGATTTAATATGCTAATCAAGTTTCTATACAAAGCTTATCGTAATATTATTAGTCAGTTTGACTGATTCAAGTTGAGATGGCAAAAAAAATTTCATTTAAATTAAAAAAAATTATGGTTGGAAGATTTTTTTTAAAATGTAAGGTAATGTTAGATCATAAGAAATATCGCAATAATCAACAACAACATCGGATATTTTCCCAGTATCTTGCAGCAATAATTGAAATACATGTCTGCTCCTTAGCATGCTTCTCTTTTCTTTCTCTCTCTCTCTGTGTGTGTGTGTTTAATTCGCTTGTGTTTGGCGAATTAGTGACACACAGGCAGCTGTTGAAAGTGTCCGCTTGTCATGCGTGTGGTTTTGTTAGGGCTCTGTTCTGATTCTCTGCTTATAAAACGTGATACAGGAGCGCGAGTGACTGTGAAATGCTATCTGCATTCCCTGCATTCTTCCAGGCTTGATCAACACACAGACTCACACCACCAAAAACACACACACACACACACACACACACACACACACACACACACACACACACACACACACACACATACACACACACAGCTCCTTTTCTGCTACTGATGCCCACTTTGTGGACCCATACATTGTCTAGAAATTGCTCTCCATTATTTTAAAGGATAATTTTTGTTCTTATTAATTATTTGTTCAGTGTTTTTAATGTTTCATGAGAAGTATATGATTTCAACCAATTCACTTATATTTAGAAATGTATTCATTTATAAATATTTCAGTTCATTGTGAGCGGCATCTAATTTAATAAACACACATTTATTAAAATGAAAAAATCTTCATGAATGATGTTACTGTCTAAATATACGCTTTATAGTGTTTACATGTTAAAAATTAATATTTTGTCAAACAAAATAGAAAAATAATAAACACGAGCAGTTTAGTTTGGAATAGGGTTTTGTTTGATTGTTGCAATTGCAGGAAATTATTCATAAATTAATGTTGTTTTTTAATAAGTAAATATCATATCAAAGTGTATCAGCAAGAGAACATTTGTATTTGAATATAAAATGAAAAATAATAATAACAAATAATAAATGATCAGCACAATAAATCGTTTGAGCATCGATATCGCAATTTGTATCCGCAATAGCCACATCGCAGGTTTGATTATTTATTAAAGATCAAAGGAAAAAAAATGATGTTATTAAATATTGTTTTTATAATTATTTATACAACAATGACCAAGTTATTTTATGTTTGATTGTTAAACTTTTGTATTTGAATTCTGTTAGGCCAGATAACCATAACACACTCTTTTTTTAACCTTTACTTGTCCTCTGTCTATTTAATTATTATTATTATTATTATTATTATTATTATTATTTGTCCTATTTACATGCTTAACTATTTTATTTTATTCCGATGTAATGCATTAAAAAAGACTTGATCACCTTAGTCGATCTAAATTAATGACATCTTTCCAAAATAGAGCTATTCAAGCCATCTGGTGAAATTGTATTCATATCGCAAGATTTTTCCAATATCATACAGCTCTTGTGTGCGAATATATATATATATATATATATATATATATATATATATATATATATATATATATATATATATATATATATATATATAGTACAGTTGAAGTCAGAATTATTCACCCCTCTTTGATTTGTATTTCTTTTTGAAATATTTCCTAAATGATGTTGAACAGATTCAGCAAATTTTCACAGTATTTCTGATAATATTTTTTATTCCGGAGAAAGTCTGATTTGTTTTATTTTGGCTAGAATAAAAGCAGTTTTTAATTTTTTAAAAGCCATTTTAGGGTCAATATTATCAGCCCCTTTAAGCTATATATTTTTTAAAATTGTTACCAGAACAAACCACTGTTGTACAATAACTTGCCTAATTACCCTAACTTTACCCTAGTTAACCTAGTTAAGCCTTTAAATGTCTCTTTAAGCTGAAAACTAGTGTCTTGAAGAATATCTAGTCTAATATTATTTACTGCCATCATGACAAAGAGAAAATAAATCAGTTATTAGATTATTAAAACTATTATGATTAGAAATGTGCTGAAGAAATCTTCTCTTCATTAAACAGACATTGGGGAAAAAAGTAAACAGGGGGGCAAATAATTCTGCACATGTATTATGTCAAAACAAACTTTTATTTTGGCTGCAAATTAATCTTTGCACTTATGTTGCCTTGTCAAAATCAAGACCATTTTTTCTTAAAATAAGATACAGAATTTGGGGTAAGTAAAGTAATCTTACTTTAAACCAAAAACAGGATTATTTTGCTTGTTTTGAGGACAGCCTAAATACATTTTGACTGATTATTTCTGAACACAAAACATTATTATTAATATTTTATTTGCGTCTATAAAATGCTTCTTGATTTAAGGATATTTAGATATTTGGACTAAAAACAGATATAACACATGTTGTTAAACGTTTTACATTTTTCTAAAATGACAGATTAACACATTATGTATGTATTGTGAACATGTATTTATTAACTTAAATATTATGCAGGAAAAATTGTTAATTAAAGCCGTATATAATGATAAAACACATGTTGTTAAACTTGTTTTATTAACAGGATTTTCTGCATAGTATTCAACACAGTAAGTACATACATTTTAATTAAATAAAAAAAAATTACATTTTAAAAAAGTGTAATTCTTCAATCTAAATCAAAAGAAATTTCTGATAGTACAAGTTTCCCCCTTTTAGTGAAATGTAAAATGCATTGTGCTTTATATATTTGCTCCAGTGTGTCTTAAAGCCCGTCCGCTCAGCATGTGTGTGTGTGTGTATGCAATCATCTGTGAGTATTTCAGCACATCTGCTCCTCCTCCTGCTCACTCCCCCTCCCCCTCCCCAGCGGAGCTCCACCCACCGATGTATCCAAGCCCCACCCCCTGGCAGCCAGCAGCCAACAGCAGCTGTTCCATATTCATCAAGCTCTTGAGTCTTAAAGAGGCCGACACTGAGCATGCAAACACTCATTTCTGCCTCTCCAGCGCTCTCATCATAGCGGCTCTCTCTCCCTCTGTGTGCCCTCCCCCCGCGCACACACACACTCACACACACACATGCGTACCTGAGCCGCGGTGGGCTGCGCTGCTGCTGCTGCTGCTGCTGCTGGAGGGGCTTTGCGCCGCAACTTTTCAGAAGGTGCCGGCTCGTGTTTTTGGGGGGAGTGTCCGGCGAGTGTTTCCTCTTTCCTTCTTCTCTTCCTCCTGGAATGCTAAAACTGGGCTGATGGACATTTCCGAACTTTGCATCCCTGATCCTCTCAGCTATCATAACCAGTAGGTGCATCTTTCCTCTTGCGTGCGCTAACACCGCTTCATCTCTCTCTGAACTTTTCCGCTGCTGCATTCTCTGTTGCATGCTCGCTTTGAGATTAGTTTAGATTAGTTTGCTCTCGGATGCTCTTCTTTATGAGCAAGTGTTGAGGACAGGAGGCGGCAGGACGGGTGTGTGTTTATGTAGTGGACTGAATGAATGTGTAGTGTGTGTGTGGTGTCCCAGCGGAGGGCTCCAGGTGTCCGTCTGACACTCACAGCGCTCGGGACACTTGCAACTTACTGATGCTTCTTGTAAGGACGCGTTTAACATTTGCACTCTCTTTCTCTTTGAGTTCTTGTTTACAAATTGTGGTGACTAATAATAATAATAATAAAAATAATAATAATAATAATATATATGTATAAATTCCTGATCTAATTCATAGAAAACTAGTGTCGGCAGAATTAAAATGCACACTTAGTTTGGGTTTAAATGATGTTTTACAAATTTATGAATAAAATAATAATGAAAATTATGATGAAATTATAAATTTAATTACATTATTTGTTTATTTGTACGCTGAGAACTCTAAATTTCAGTGTATTTTGATTATTAATATTATCGTGAAATGTAAACATACAGAAAAAGCCTTATATTCTAATTGCAAAACGGTAACTTAAACGGCTAATACACAAAATATGCTTTGATTATCAAAAAATAATAATAAAAATTTAAAAAATAATTAATAAAAAATAAACAACATTAAAAATTTAAACATGCGTTTGCTCTGTGTATGGATTTATTTATTGTTTGCATTCACTCATAGTAATGTCCCACCAGCAGCTCTGACTCTCCACGGGCCGAATGCAGACGGCGTGTGTGTGTGTGTGAGTGTGTGTGTTTTGGGTAAATTAAAGTAGATTACACTCTGCACACTTTAGTCATCTTAAACACACATATTTTAAGCTGCTTTGTAGTTTTACACTAAGACGGATTAGAAAGGTTCAATACAGCTCAGCTGCTCTGGCGCGTTTCCTCCAGCACCTCATCTACACGCTCCCACTCTCAAATCTCTGTTCATATTTAAAATGCATGTATTTATAATAAAGCATTTCTTTAAATGAGTCTTCTTAGGCTCAAAGCTGAAGTGAGATTGTAATTATTGACCCTCGATGGTTTAATATTAGGAGTTTTAATATTTTCCTAAAATAATTCCTCAATCTGCCGGCTGTCCTTCGTGTTTAGTTGTGATGTGCTGTATTTGTCAGTGTTGCTTGAATCTGTTCAATTCAATTATTATTATATAATAATCATTTAATGATGATTTGATTTAGTAAATATTTATAGGGTTCCCAGTGTTGTGTTGCAGCTGGAAGGGCATCCGCTGTGAAAAACATATGCTGCATAAGTTGGCAGTTCATTCCACTGTGGCGACCACAGATTAATAAAGGGACTAAGCCGAAAAGAAAATGAGTGAATGAAAATATTTATAGGTACACTGCAAAATAAATGCCCTTCTTAATCATTTTAATTTAGATTTTGCAAGATTTTGTCTTGTTTCTAGTCCAAATATCTAAAAAATCTTAAATCAAAAAGATTTTTCTGCACTAGTAAAAAAAAACATTGTTTTATTTTCTTAAATAATGAGTGAAAATGAAGTGAGTTTTCCCTTAAATCAAGCCAAATAGTCTGCAGAATAATTATAAAGCAGAGTGGTCTTGTTTTTGGTTTGAAATTACATTATTTAGCTAACCCTATTGACTAGAAACAAGACAAACACTAAAAAATGCAGTGTATATAGTAATTAGAAAGAAACATACCCATATTTGCATATTGTATTTATGATGTGTGTATTTGAAATGAACCTCATTGTGCATCTATATGCATTGTGTTTAATATATATAAAGAGCAAATGAAGAGTTCAGATGCAAAAATCTCTGAGTGCCGTCTGAAATTTAAATCGGAAATGAACATTTTTCTCAGCCTCCTTTGTTAATGTTGAGATATTTCACGTTAAAGATCAGGAAAAGGACTTACTCTTTGCCCTGAAAGTGCCTTTTTACAGAACATACACACACAAGAGCCTGATAAAAATGCTCATTTTAGAGGAAAACGTCAGATGGCATTTAGAGGTTTTTGCATGTACGCTGAAAAAAAAATTATTCAAAGATGATTGCTTGCATTTACTCAATAGTTTTTTTATGTTAAGTGGTTGTAAACAATTTATTTGGGTTGAATTTAAACAAACAAATTAAGTTGAACATTATTACATTTAATTTGTTTGTTTAAATTCAGCACAAATAAATTGTTTGCAACAGTTCTGCATCACTGTTTTTTCAGTGAAACTCTTTAAATCTTCCACACATTTGATTGGCAAATGACAGCATTTTCTCTGTGTGCAATCTGTATGTTCATTTATTAATTAGTTATTTATTTAAAAAAATCTACTTTAATTATTTAGTATCTCCTGCAATAGTTCAGTGAATGCTGTTCAGTCAGATGAGGTGTGTTTCAGCCTTTTTAAAGTGTGCATGAATGGCGCTGTCTGTACAGTGTGTGTGTGTGTGTGTGTGTGTGTGTGTGTGTGTGTGATTACGGCTGCTGTACATTTTCTATCGGGGCTGATGGTATTGCAGTGTGTGTGAGTGTGTTTGACCTCAGATGCACCTCCGCTCTGGATTCACCAGGAAATGTTTATTAGCTTACACAGTGTTCATATATAAGTGCACCCCTCACAAATCTATTGTTTAAGTCATATGTTTATTAGGAAGCTCTACAATATTATATGTGTGCATATGCATTAGATTGATCAGTGCTGAAGCCAAATCTGGAGCTCATCTAACAGAATAACTTAAAATAACGGTCCAAAAACTAATTCAGTCAAATGAATATGTTCTAGAACAAAATTAAATACAAATTTAAAAGAAGGAAAAATCAAATGAAGCAAAAAAATGAATTTATATTAAATTTTGAAAGTTTTTGCAATATTTTGCTTGAATTTAATTGTTTTATCTTGCAATTCTCAATATGTTTGATGACTAAATTATTATATTATTAAATAAATCTGTTTAATAAATGTGTTTTGTTCAAATTCACTGAAATACATTGCCTATATTCACTGAGAAATGGAGGAAAATATTCATTTTGTACTTAATTATGCTGAGCACTGTGTGTGTATGTATATATATATATTTATATATATATATATATATATATATATATATATATATATATATATATATATATATATATATATATATATATAYATATTTATTTATTTATATATATATATTTTATATATATATACATATATATATTTTTTTATTTATATATTTATTTATATATTTATTTATATATTTATATATATATATATATATATATATATATATATATATATATATATATATATATATATATATATATATATATATATATATATATATATACATTATTTATATATATATATATATATATATATATATATATATATATATATATATATATTTATATATATATGTATATATATATATTTATATATATATGTATATATATATATTTATATATATATATATATATATATATATATATATATATATATATATATATATATATATATATATATGTATATATATATATATGTATGTATATATATATATATATATATATATGTATATATATATATATATATGTATGTGTGTGTGTGTGTGTGTGTGTGTGTGTGTGTGGTCAGATTGAATCTGCTGCTAGTGTGTTTCCCAGCAAGTTTCTCCATTGAGAAAAGTGGAGCTGCATTCGGTCACTTTGACGTCTGCTGGGATATTTAATATGACCCGGAGCAAAGACTGACTAGACGCGTTCTCGGCCTGGTTTCAGCGCAGAGCGGATTAGGTTTGCATGCAGAAAACCTCAATAAGACAAATTCAATTCAAGCATTGTTGGACTTCATTACCGAGTTGGCAAATCGAGCACATAAAGAGCGTATCTCTAGCATTTCCGACCCCCCCCCCCCCCCCCCTGCCTCCATTGGTTTTTATCGCATTAGGTCAGGAAGAAAAAACAAAAAAGAGCAGAGCGATGGGAATTGCATTAGTGCATCTTAAGTTAAAAGCCCGGCGCTCTTTGAGCAAGTGTTTCAGTGCTGTTGGGTTAATCAGATTTTTGCTGTCTGTGTGGAGATGCTATCGCGGGTAACCAAAGCGGCCGGCTCTGACACTATCCAGATGGGATCAGCTTACAGTAATTTGGTTTCAGAAAACATTACTCACACAGATCCATGGCTGTGGTCAGCCCACATATTCATGAGCTCTGGAGAGGGTTTCGATTGTCCGCGCGGCCAGCTGACCTTTGGCCAGAATGAGCATTTCGCTTTTTCAACAAACGCACCGTTTAACGTTCTCCTCGCCTCAGAAGTTCTTTCTGTTGGGTGTTTATTGTGGACACACGCTCTATATTTGTCATCTGCACGCTTATAATCCTGATTCACACTCCAACACCTCTAACCAGCTGTGCTTTTTTCCTTTCGCTCGCTCAGATGATCAATCTCCTCAGTGTTTCAGGAGGAAATGAAAGGTTCTGTAGTGTTGTCGATGGTTCCGTCTTATTTACTTCACTAATGATTCTGAATTAAAATGTTTGCTTGATGTAAAAATAAGCGCTAAAAGGAGCTTCGAGGAGTCATGCAGGATTGTTTCTTACGCAAGCAATAAAATGAATGCAAAACTAGCAAGATTAAGAGATTAAAAGGGTGTCTTACTCCACAAAAAACAAGATAATATTTTATGAAATAATACTGTTTTAGCACAATAAAGAACTTTTCTGTGCATTGGGAAAGATTAATGATTAGTTTACAATGATTTATTTTGTTTAACAGAGATTTTATTTAGTGTTCACTATTATATTTTCATTCTGAAGAAAGTTTTGTTGTTGTTGTTGTTGTTGTTTGGCTGGTATAAAAGCAATTCTTTATTTATTCATTCATTCATTTTCTTGTCAACTTAGTCCCTTTATTAATCTGGGGTTGCCACAGCGGAATGAACCGCCAACTCATCCAGCAAGTTTTTACGCAGCGGATGCCCTTCCAGCCGCAACCCATCTCTGGGAAAAATTCTTTATTTAATTAATATATAATGTTTTTTTTTACTTCAGACAATAATAAAATTAATTAGGATTAAGGTTATTTGTTTATTTTTTTTAAAAGGGTGTTTTTGTAGTGATCCCTATTTTTTTACTCCAAAAAAAACAACAACAAAAAACAACAACAAATTTTAAATTTATATAAATTTATATATTTTATAAATAAATAAATAAATAAATAAATATATATATATATATATATATATATGTATATATATATATATATATATATATATATATATATATATATATATATATACATATATATATATACATATATATATATATATATATATATATATATATATATACATATATACATATATATATATATATATATATATATATATACATATATATATATATATATATATACACACACACATGTTTAAATATATTTTTTATAAAAATATAGTTTAAAATTAATAATTTTATTTTCTGTTGTTGAACAGAGAATTTGTTTAAAAAAAAAAAAAAAATTTTTTTTTGTTGTTGTTTGGTTAGTATAAAAGCAGTTCTTTATTTAATTAATATATCATTTTAGATTTTTTTTTAGTTAAAAAGCCATGCACATTTTTCCTCAGACAATAATAAAATGAATGCAAAAACTATCAGGATTAAGGTTATTTAGGTTTTTTAAAATGGGTGTTTTTGTAGTGATGCCAATTATTTACTCCACAAAAAACAACAACAAACAAAAACAACAACAGATTACAACAGCAGAACTCTTTTAGCACAATGAAGAACTTTTCTGTACTTTGGGAAAGGCCCGGGTGCAGCTGAAGGCAAGATGATTCTTTTAAAATGAATATTTTATTTTCTGTTGTTTGACAGAGAATTTGTTTAACAGTGTTTACTATTATATTTTTATTCAAGATAATTTTTTGTTGTTGTATGGCTGGTATAAATGCAGTCCGTTATTTAATAAATGTGTGATGTTTGAGTTTTGTTTTGGGCGAAGCAGTGGCGCAGTACGTAGTGCTGTCGCCTCACAGCAAGAAGGTTGCTGGTTCGAGCCTCGGCTCAGTTGGGGTTTTTGTGTGGAGTTTGCATGTTCTCCCTGTGTTCGCGTGGGTTTCCTCCGGGTGCTCCGGTTTCCCCCACAGTCCAAACACATGCGGTACAGGTGAATTGGGTAGGCTAAATTGTTGATAGTGTATGAGTGTGTGTGTGTGAATGTGTGTGTGGGATGGGTTGCAGCTGAAAGGGCATCCGCTGCGTAAAAACTTGCTGGATAAGTTGGCGGTTCATTCCGCTGTGGCGACCCCGAATTAATAAAGGTACTTAGCCGACAAGAAAATGAATGAATGAATGAAAGAAGTTTTGTTTTGTAAAATTTTGTGTCCTTTGAGGAGCCACACAAGATATCTCCATAAAAACAGTAGAATTAATGCAAAAACTAGCAGGGTTTAGATTTTTTTTTGTTGTAGTGATGGCTTAGAAGAACTATATTTGGTTTCTTGAATAAACTTTCAGTAATTTGTTTTTAAAAAAACAGATAATCAAAAATAATAATAATAACTTTTTGTGCAGACCCATGTACACACTGAAAGAAATGATTTATTGGATTGACTGCAAACAATTAATGTGGGCTGAATTTAAAGAATTTAAGTTGAACATTACTACATTTAATTTGTTTGTTTAAATTTAGCCAATAAAAAATGTTTGCAGTTTAACTTAAAAAATTGTAAATCCTACGAATATTTTCTTAACAAAAAAAGAACAAATAATATAAAAAACAAATATTTTTAAAATTTTATAAAAACAAAACATTTTTTTTTTTTCAAATATTTCCCAAGTGATGTGGATATATAGATACAGATTATTCTAGATAACATCTTATTAATTTTTATTCTGGCTCGTATAAATATAAAAATTAATAAATAAATAAATGAAGGTCAAAATTATTGGCCCCCTTAAGAATTTTTCGGTTGGCTACAGAAAAACTCCACTTGCCTATAGTTAACCTAATTAACCTAGTTAAGCCTTTAAATGTCATTTTAAGCTGAATACTAGAATCTTATAAAATAACTAGTCAAATATCATGTACTGCCATCATGACAAAGACAAACAAAACCTCCATGGAAACAGCATGTTTATATATTAAAAAGGAAGTAAAGATGCACATAACTGATCCTTCAACTGGGGTCACTGAAAACACGGTATCTTCAGTTTTTACACTTATCAAAAATAACAGTGTTTTGCTGAACAGTTCTGGAAAGAAGCCTCTGTAAACAATTTAAATACTCACAATAGCGCTGTTTACTTGACTGTATGTCAATAAAAACACACAAAAGTGACGTGTGCGGTTTGTTCAAACCACTTATTGAAAATCTGAAGCTGAAACAACACAACTATTGAGTTTTTAAAAACGATTGTTCTATGTTCAATCCACTTAAACTTGTACAAAATAACAAGTTAACTTAATTCCCTCATGGGTAGCTCAGTGGTTAGCACTGTTGCCACACAGAAGGTCACTGGTTTGAGTCCTAGTTGGTGTTTTTGTGTGGAGTTTGCATGTTCTCCCTGTGTTGGCCTGGGATTCCTCCGGGGGCTCCGGTTTCCCCCACAGTCAAACACATGCGCTATAGAGGAACTGATCAACTAAATTGGCTGTAGTGTATGAGTGTGTATGTGTTAATGAAGGTCTATGGGTGTTTCCCAGTTCAGGGTTGCAGCTGGAAGGGCATCCGCCTGTGTAAAACATGCTGGAATAGTTGCCGGTTCATTTCATTGTGGCGACCTCTGACAAATAAGAGACTAAACTGAAGGAAAATGAACGAATTACAGACTCGAAGTTCATTGAAAACAACAACAACAACAAACAAACATATTCCAAAATACAAAATACAGCAGCAGCAGTGTCTCCGCAGCTCTGATTGATAGCCTGTACTACTGACCTCTATGTCTGATAAACCCACATTGGACGCATTTATTCGGGAGATAAACCTATGCATAAGACTCCGTGATGGTGCTTTAAAAGTGAGCACTCCCGCACTTACACACATTTCACTTGCACTGGGCCATCGAGGTCTCCCTAATACAATCCTCAAAGCAGATTTTGCACTTTGAAGATGCACAGCTTACATCTCTAAGTTGTTGACATACTGTAGCGTGTTTAATTTGTGGTGATTTTGAAAATTGCTCATTGGTTTCATGCTTGAGCAGCTGTTGTGTTTTTGTTTTGTTTAAAATGCATTGATCTATGGATGTCTATAACAGCAGTTCTGTGGTGCTGAGTTTCAGCAGATTGTTTCTGAATGATAATTCAGATGACTTTCATTTATTTATGTCATGAAGGTTTTGTGTTTGTTGTATATTGTGGCCAGTTTTCATACTCAAGCTGTGAGGGAACATGTTTAAGGGTTAAATACAAACTTTTATGACGCTGAAGCAACTTTTAGTTTTTGATTTTTTGTTTGTGAATATACAGTTGAGGTCAGAATTATTAGCCCCCCTGAATTATTCGCCCCCCTTTTCCCAATTTCTGTTTAACAGAGAGCAGATTTCTTATACACATTTCTAATCATAATACTTTTAATAACTCACTGAGAAAAGTGTTGCATGCAGAACTGTTTCAAACTATTTATTTGTGTTGAATTTAAACAAACAAATTAAATTTAATAATGTTCAACTTAATTTGTTTGTTTAAATTCAACCCAAATAAATTGTTTATACCCTCTCAACGTAAAACAATTGAGTAAATCCAAGGAATCATCTTTGAATAATTTGTTCAGTGTAATCACTGATTTATTTTCTCTTTGCCATGATGACAGTAAATAATATTAGACTAGATATTCTTCAAGACACTTCTATACAGCTTAAAGTAACATTTAAAGTCTTCACTAGGGTAATTAGCGTAAAAGGTTAGGGTAATTAGGCAAGTCATCGTATAACGATTGTTTGTTCTGGAGACTATCAAATGTAGCTTAAAGGGGCTAATAATATTAACCTTAAAATGGTTTAAAAAAAATTAAAAACTGCTTTTATTCTAGCCGAAATAAAACAAATCAGACTTTCTCCAGAAGAAAAAATATTATCAGAAATACTGTGAAAATGTCCTTGCTCTGTTAAGCATAATTAAGGAAATATATAAAAAAATAAATAAATAAATAAAATTCAAAGGGGGGTGAATAATTCTGACTTTAACTGTATTATTCAGCTGGTTCATCTCCTTGTGTTATTTTCTTCTGTGTGCAGCTGGTCTGAATTACATAAATGACTGTTTAAAAATGTCTTATTTAAGTTTGTCTTGTGTTTTAGTTGTGAGAATGTAAATTAATTAAAACTGAAGCTGATCAGCAGTGTATTCTCCATGCAGCACTGAAGTGACGTTATAGTGGGTGCATTCAAATGTTCTTTGGGAAGTAACTCAAACTTTAAATATAACATTTAGTTTTTGGTGTAAGTAATCGATAAAGTAATTGAGTTACTTTTTGAATGAAGTAATTAGTAGCTAGCTTTACTATTTTTCAGCAACTATAGCACAACACTGGTCATAAAAAAAGCATAAATAAGCGAGGGGGAAATGAAAACATGAAGCACAAAATACTGAACGCTGCTAATTTCCGGATATTTTCTCCAGTGTTGATCTCAAAGCACCATCAAACGATTTTAAATACGTAGTTTGAGCATGCTGCATTTTTATTGAGTGTAGCATGTTGCTATCGAACAAACGAAGCACACAACTGTGCCGAAGTGTGTGTGTGTTGAGGCAGAAGGAGTGTATTTGCGGTCTCAGCGTGTCTTGACAGTAGGGTCACTTTCTGCGCTCTCACACCCTGCAGTATCCATCCAAACCGCCCAACGTCACCCATCCGGCCCCCAATTCTCACCCAGGTAACCTTGGCATCCTCGGCGCGCCGTGACAGCAGGTTTAAAAATAAACTGAGGATAATGCATCCGCCAATGCATGCCACACACACACACACACACAAATGCGCGAGCGTAAGGTGTGCTGTGTGAGACCACAGGAAGTAGTGCTGCTATTTGTATGCATATTGATTGGGCTGCAGGGCTTTTCTATCACAAATGCTAGCTTTAGCATGACGCATCTTCTTCCCGATTTAGTAACTCGCACTCATTCAGTTGGAATAATAGAACTACTGTAGTAATAAAAACTAAAGTGGTAAATCTAAAATATATAAATATTAAATAAAACAACATTGAAGCAAAATAAAAGGAAAGCACAACAAAATTGCGTATTTATTAAATGAAATGAAATTGTACTTTAAATAAAAATAATTAAAAAAAAAAAAAATATATATATATATATATATATTGAACCTACCAAAAATGTGACCTACCAAAATTAAATTAAATTAAATTAAATTAAATTAAATTAAATTAAATTAAATTAAATTAAATTAAATTAAATTAAATTAAATTAAATAATAGTAATACATAATATGTATTATTATTACTATTAATTTTTTTATTTAATTAAATGTTTTATTTTTGTTAGGACACTAACTAAGGTTCAATTATTTATTTTAAAAAAAAGTTTTTTTATTAAATTAAATAAAAAAATTATTATTATTATTATTATTATTATTATTATTATTATTATTATTATTTATTCAATTATTATTTAAAACAAATGGAACATTAAATAAACATTTAATAAATTGATCCTCAGTGTGACCCACCAAAAAAAAGTAATAAAATAAATAATAATAATGATGATGTATTATTATTGTTGTTGTTATTTATTTATTTATTTATTTATTTATTTATTTAATTAAGCTAAAATAATTGAACATATTATAAACAATAAATAAATGGAACCTTAGTGTGACCCCCACAAAAATCTAAATATAAATAAATAGATGAATAAAAATAATGAAGATGATGATAATAATAACAATAATAATCAATTTATTTATTTATTTATTAATATTATTCATTCTAATTCATTAATTAATAATTTTTTTATTTTATTTTGGAGAGTCACCTTATGGTTTTATTTATTTAATGTTAGTTTATATATTTACTCAAATATACACTGTAAAATATATTATGCAAAACTATGAAACATAAAATACAGCTTTAAATCACAGGAATAAATGACAATTTATTATATATTCACATAGAAAACGGTTTTATTCTATTATAAAACCTTTTCACTGTTTTAAAGTATTTATGATCAATAAAAATGCAGCTTTAAAGACTAATTCATCAAATTTAAGCATGCAGAACTATTTTAATACCATATCACAGTGCCTACAAAACTATAAAATATGAAATAAACAGTTTTTTACATCCATAATCATCAGATCAGCATATTTTAATTACTTCTGACCATGTGATGTTGAAGACTGCAGTAATGATGCTGAAAATACAGCTTTAAATCACAGAAATAAATTAAATTTTACTGTATATTCACATTGAAAACAATTATATTAATCTGTAAAACCATTTGGCAGTTTTTACAATATTTTTGATCAACAAAATGCAACTTTTAAGATTAATTAATCAATTTTAAGCATGCAAAACTAATTTAATACCATATTACAATGCCCCCAAAACTATTAAATACAACACTTTTCTACATTTATAATCATCAGATCAGCATATTATGAAGATTTCCAATCATGTGACACGAAAGACTGCAGTAATGATGCTGAAAATACAGCTTTAAATCACTGAAATAAATGACATTTGACTATATATTCACATTGAAATCCGTTATCTTCATTTATAAAACTTTTTCACAGTTTTTAAAGTATGTTTGATCAACAAAATGCAGTTTTTAAGATTAATTCATTAATTTTAAGCATGCAAACTATTTTAATACCATATTACAGTGCCCACAAAACTATTAAATATGAAATACAGCTTTAAATCACAAGAGTTAATGACATTTTACAAAATATTTACATTGAAAATCGTTATATTAAGTTGTATTAATTTTAAAATCCCTATTAAACCATGCATGTGGTGTTGGTTGATCATGATAATCAGATGCTGAATGCAGATCTGCATCTCACGTCGCACCGTCCTTCGCATTAATGGCCAGTAAACGAAATTGCTCGCTAATCAAATGTTGCAGGGGGAAAATGCTAAGTCCGCTAATTTACACGTTTGCTAGAGAGAGAAAGAGGGAGCAAACGTGAGGCAAATGTCCGCGGGGCGTTTATCACAGAATGCTATCGGTATCGAGCGGCCAGTCGTTTGAAGGTTATGTTTCTGAGCAGTAATTGAAATGCAAAATAACATTAGGATCGATGGTTAGCTCTGTTTATTTATGAAATCAATATTGGAACGGTCTGTCACCATTGCGGCTCTGATTCCAGCTGACAGGCGTCCGGCGGCCGGCTCACAGTCATTAGCCTCACGAGCGGAAGAGCAGCGATCGGGCGGGATTCGAGACAGGAAATGATGTTGCTGAAAGTGTCTGCTTTAGGCTCTGTAGGCTGTGACCTGCTCTTTAGCTTTGCATGCTTTTAATTGATGGATTGCTCTCAAAAGCTGCATTTTGTTGATCAAAAATACTGTAAACACTGTGGAAAACATTTATAATTAAATATAACTGTTTTCTATGTGAATGTATAGTCAATTGGGATGTCTTGCTGTGATTTAAAGCTGTATTTTCAGCATCATTACTGCAGTCTTCAGTGTCACATGATCAGAAATGATTGTAATATGCTGACCTGATGACTGTAAATGTTGAAAACTGTTGTATTTCATATTTCATAGTTTTGTGGACACTGTGATATATTATATTTTTAGGATTCTTTGATTACCGGTTAAGGTTTATTTAAAAATAGAAATCTTGTAAAGTTTTAAGTGTTTTTTAGCATCACTTCAGATCAGCTCAACGAAGTATATTGGGAAAAGGAAAAAAGAAAGAAAATGTATCTATACCTTATTATTTATTTATTTATTTATTTATTTATTTACTATATAATTGTAATTAATTTATAATTATCATTAACATTATTATCATTTAATTTGATTAATTAATAAATTAATTATTATTATTATTATTATTATTATTATTACTTTTATTTAATTCTTTATTATTATTTTATCATATTTTTGTTATTTAATTTATTATCACCACAATTATTAGTAAAAAATTGTATTATTATTATTATTATTATTAAGTTATTTTATTTATTTATTTATTTTTGTTAATATTGTTATTATTATTTCGTTTTATTTATTTTTTATTATAAATATTTTTAGTAGAAGTAATTTTATTTAATAATAAATAAAATCATCATCATCATTATTATTATTATTATTATTATTATTATTAGGATTATTTAATTTTATTTATTAATCAATTTATTATTATTATTATTATTATTATTATTAATATTATTCATGCTATTATTATTATTATAATTTTTTTATTAAATTATTTATTATTATATGTTATTTTATTTATGTATTATTATTATTATTATTATCCATTTATTCATTCATTTTCTTTTCGGCTTAGTCCCTTTAATAATCTGGGTTCACCGCAGTGGAATGAACGGCCAACTTATTCAGCATGTATTTAAGCTGGGAAACATCCATACACACTCATACACTACGGACAATTTAGTCTATCCAATTCACCTGTACCACATGTCTTTGGACTTGTGGGGGAAACCGGAGCACCCAGACGAAACCCACACAGGGAGAACATGCAAACTCCACACAGAACAGCCAACTGACCCAGCCAAGGCTCGAACCAGTGACTTTGCTGTGAGGCGACAACACTACCTACTGCGCCACTGCATCAACATTATTAGTAGTAGTTGTAGTATTCATTTTATTTATTAATCAATGTATTATTATTATTATTATTATTATTATTATTATAACATTTTATTTATTCATTTATTTTGTTAAAATTATTATTTATTTATTTATTTATTTATTTTTGTCATTCATTCATTTATTTATTTTGATATGTCAGCTTCCAATGGACCAGTGATGTAGGTCTGGAGGCGGGACTTTCTGTTTGCATTACGGTTTACATTTACATGAACTCATTTAGCAGACACTTTTATCTAAAACCTTACAGATGAGGATAACGTTTAGCACGTCATCTCTGTATTCTTCTAATGAGGAAATGTGACTGTTGAGTGCTCTCTGAATGTTCTGAAACGAGAAACAGTTGCAGGATGTCAAAAGAACATCAAGCGATTCAGAAAGAACGATTTCATGAACAACCTTCAAATAACACTTGAATAAAGGCCAGATAACGTTGTATGAATGTTCTGTTAATGTTGCTGGAGGAAAGGGTGTTCATAACTTTGGGAACCTTTGTGTTGATGAGAAAGTTTTGCTTTTGCAGGACCTTTGACATGCAGGATCTACTTGTTCAGTGTTTGACTGCAGTAAACACGATGAAAATAGTGAAAGCTATAGTAAATAACGCTGGATAAGATTGTTGTTGGATAATGTGTGTGTGTGTGTGTGTGTGTGTCTGCTCTCAAGTTGACCCATGTGTGTTCTCTGCTCATCAGGGGTCATTGATGAACTGATCAGTGGTCAGATGACATGGAAAAGCTGCGTCCACATGATGAGAGTGTGTGTGTGTGTGTGTGTGTGATGCGCCGGCCGGGCCATGAGTGTGTGACTGATGTGTGTGTGTGTCTGTGTGCGCTTGTGTGTGCTTGTTTATGTGTGTCTGCATTTCTGTGTGTGTGCAGGTTTGTGTGTTTACATGTTTATTTGTGTGATCACTTGTGTGTTTGTGCATTTGTCGCTCTATGTGTGTGCGCTTGTTTATGTGTCTTCATTTCTGTGTGTGCAGGTTTATGTGTGTTTTTGTTTGTGTGTGTGTGTGCACGTGTGTTTGTGTGTTGCCGTTTGTTACCATAGCAACAGTAGAATCACCACAACAGATTAATTACTGTAGTTGTTGTGTTACCATGGCAACTGTAGATTTACCACAACAGATTAATTTCTTTAGTCGTTCTGTTGCCATAGCAACCGTAGAATCACCACAACCGATTAATTCAGGGATTTCTAATACCTGTTTTTTTTTCTCTTTGCTATGATGACAAGATAAAATATCGCACTAGTTATTTTGTAAGATACTAGAATTCAGCTTAAAGAGTGATTTAAAAGGCTTAACTAGGTTAATTAAGATAACTAGACAAGTTAGGTTTATTCGGAATTAGTCATTCTGTAGCCAATCAGAGAACAAACATTTATTAGGGGCCTAATAATACTGACCTTATCTTATGGTTTGCCTAAAAGTGAAACAAATAACAATTAGCTTTTATTCCAGTCAATTATAAAAGTCTTTCTCCTGAAGACATGCATAATAGAAAATACTGTGGGAAAAATCACAGCTTTGTTCAAGATCGTTTTAAATATTAGATAAATAATTGAGATATATTTGACCTGGAGGGCTAATAATTGTGCCTTACTCCTGTATTTCACACACATTACTGTAACGCTGATGAACTCATTCAGTGTATTATGCGTCTTATAATGCGGGACTCGATGCTTTAGGTTTCTAAAAACAGCAGACTGTATTAAAAATAAACGCTATATCTTCATTCAGAGACTAAATGTACCAACACGACTGAAGAGCACGTCTGTGTCTTCCATTAGGAACATATTTGATTTGGCAGCTAATTATTTAGCAGAAAAATGAGGAATATGCATTATTTCTAGTGTAAAGTGGGAAAAAAAAAAGGGGAACGATTTTAAAAAAACCTTCCCAAGTGAGCTCCGCGCGAGGAATGAACTACTTTTTCACATGATGAACTGTTCAATTCAAGAGGGAGCTTCAGCGCTGGGCTCACACACTTTTACATGTTAACTCTTTCCCCGCCGCGTGCGCCTCAGAGCCTCGTATACTGTACATTCGTCACTGCACGTTATTATAGATTGCACATTATTCACCTGAAAAGAGAATGTGCTGATATTATTCATTACTCAAATACACACTAGATAGTACACTTCTTTCTGGATTTATTTCACAAACACACACACACATATTCATTCATTCATTTTCTTATCGGCTTATTCCCTTTATCAATCTGGGGTCGCCACAGTGGAATGAACCATCAACTTCTTCAGCATATGTTTACACAGCGGATGCCCTGTCAGCTGCAACCCATCACTGGGAAACACCCACACACTCTCATTCACACAAATACACTATGGACAATTTTAGCTTACAAAATTCACCTGTACCGCATGTGTTTAGACTGTGGTGGAAACCGGAGCACCCGGAGGAAACCCACATGAACGCAGGGAGAACATGCAAACTCCTCACTGAAATGCCAACTGACCCAGCCGAGGCTCGAACTAGCGACCTTCTCAAACATTAAGGATAAAAAGGCAAGAGCACAGTGATTATACTAAAATACTATGGTGAATTATGGTAAATAATGTAGTGTTTTTGAACCATACTATAGTAAAGTGTATTATACTGTATATATTATAGTATACGCAACTCTTTGATAATGAGTGCTCCAGCTTACCGTAATATTAACAATATTGAAGTGACTGTAATAAATACTATATTAAATACACTATAGCTGTAGAAAACCAGAGTATTGGCTCATTTGTTTTTATTACTGTGCTTGTGTCACCATTGCAACTGTAGAATCACCATAACAGATTAATTTCTGTTGTTGTTGTGTTACCATAGCAACTGTAGAATCACCACAACAGGTTCATTTCTATTATTGTTGCGTTACCATAGCAACTGTAGAATCACCACAACATATTTATTTCTATTGTTGTTGTGTTACTATAGCAACTGTAGAATCACCACAACAGATTCATTTCTATTGTTGTTGTGTTACCATAGCAACTGTAGAATCACCACAACATATTTATTTCTATTGTTGTTGTTACTATAGCAACCATAGAATTACCACAACAGATTCATTTCTATTTTTATAGTTGTGTTACTATAGCAACTGTAGAATCACCACAACAGATTCATTTCTATTTTTATAGTTGTGTTACTATAGCAACTGTAGAATCACCACAACAGATTCATTTCTATTGTTTTTGTGTTACCATAGCAACTGTAGAATCACTGTACACTGTAAAAAAATAAATAAATTATGGTTTATTTCCGGAAGCTTGTGTGCCAAAAAAAAGGAAAATAATGACCATTAAATTACAGAAATTTACAGTAAAATAGTCAAGTGTATTATACTGTATATATTATAGTATACGCAACTCTTTGATAATGAATGCTCCTGAAAAAAAATGTGCCAAAAAAAAGTAAAATAACGACCATTAAATTACAGAAATTTACCGTAAAAAATAGAGGTTGAATTACAGTAGTTTACCGGAAATTAAAATTTGAGGGAATTAGTTCCTAAATGTAGCACATATTAGTTAGTTAGTGATTGCTCACTGCTGTGTTTGCATCAGTCTGTCGTTGGTCACTTTTGCTCTGTCATCAAGCAGTCGTGTGTGAGTGTGAGCTGACCTGAATCACTGTTGGCTTTTATCCTGCAGTGTGCACTAGTTAGAGCCCTCGTGAGTGTGTTTCTCCTCCCCCACATCCTGAGCAAAGGAAGGAGGGATCGATAGATGCGATCTGTTACTGGCTGCAGCGGGACGTTGCGTGCTAAAGCCTGCCATTGCCAGGCAGATGAACTGAAGGAACACTTTTCACAAGATTGGTATTACGTGTTTAAAAGCGCCCTAAACCCTTGAAAGTTTTTAATATTTAGATGTTTTTTAAAGTGTTAGGACTGGACCATACTGGTCAAATTATAATGCTATAAAGAAAATGTTTATTAGATTTAATTATAAGAAGAATTATTATTACAATAATTATATAATAATAATAATAATAATACAATAACAATAATAATGATAATAATAATAATAATAATAATAATAATAATAATAACATTAAAAAATAATAATAATACCAATAACATTAACATTAAATAAAATAATAATAATAATAATAGTAACATAATATATACTACTCCTACTACTACTACTACTACTACTACTAATAATAATAATAACTATAATTATAACATTAAAATATAATAATAATAATAATAATAATAGTAACAATATGTACTACTACTACTACTAATAAAAATTATATACTTAAAATATAATAATAATAACAATAATAATAATGATACAAAAATAATATAATAATAATAATGTAAATATATATTAATAATGATGATAACAATAATGATACAGTAATATTAAAGAATAATCATGTAAAATATAATAATAATAATATTATAGTTATAATAATTTTAATAATATAATAATAATAATGTAAAATATAATAATAATGATGATGATGATGATGATGATAATTTTTACCAATAATAATAATAATAATAATAATATAATATTATATAATATAACATATAATTTAATAATAATAATATTAATAATAATATGAATAATAATATTAATAATAATATTAATAATAATTAAAAAAAAATAATAATAATAATTTTAAAATATAATAATAATAATAATAATAATAATAATAATATATTAATACTTGCATAATAATTATAATAATAATAATTATAATAGCAACATAATATATAATACTACTATGTTTCACTTTAAAATATATATTTATTTAATTAATTTTTACATTTTTAAGTTATAAATCTTTTTACAACTTATTTTTTTGTTTTAGTTTAATTCATATTTGAATATTCCAGTGTTACTTAATGGTTCGTCACTTTCATTGCTTACCTTGATTATTTTATGCTGTTATAAATTAAAGAATGAGGAAAGTGAAACAACATTATGGGTAAAGAAGTTTTAGCAAAACGTGAAAGATTTGCTGGAATTAAATAAAAATAAATAACTTTTTTTAGTAATTCAGTTTTGCAGTTTAGATTAATTATGAATATTTGTACTAAAAAACATTTAATTAAATAAAAATAAAAAAGTACGGTGGAGCTTTTGACCAGACCTCGCCTTCATTAGTCAATTTAATTATTTTATGGTGTGATACAGTTAATAAAAATACAAAACGAGCACAGCGAAATAACATTATGGGTACGGACTGTCATTAAAATGTGCAAAATTAAATAAATAAAGACCATATAAAATGACATGCCACATGCTTTTACTGAATACATCTGAACTTAAAACATTGCTACAGTTAAAGTCAGAATTATTCACCCCTCCTTTGTATTTTTTTTATTTATTTTTTTTAATATTTCCCAAATAATGTTGAACAGATTCAGGAAATTTTCACAGTATGTCTGATAATGTTTTCTCTTCTGGAGAAAGTCTGATTTGTTTTATTTTGGCTAGAATAAAAGCAGTTTTTATTTTTTAAACACCATTTTCAGGTCAAAATTATTTGTCCCTTTAAGCCATCGTTATAGAATAAGTTGCTAATTACCCTAACCTGCCTGGTTAACCTAGTTAAGCCTTTTAAATGTCATTTTAAGCTGTATAGAAGTGTCTTGAAGAATATCTAGTCTAATATTATTTTCTGTCATCATGGCAAAGAGAAAATAAATCAGTTATTAGAGATGAGTTATTAAACTATTATGATTAGAAATGTGTTGGAGAAATCTGCTCTCCCTTAAACAGAATTGGGGGAAAAAAATAAATGGGGCTAATAATTCAGGCGGCTAATAAATCTGACCTCAACTGTAGATGCATTTTCACAACTACACGTTTTTTAGTAATTCAGTTTGGCATTTGGATTAATTTTAAACACTTAAAAAATGATTTGTCATGATTTAAAATAAGGTGACATTAATTAATGCACATTAACATATTCACTAACATGAACTAAGAATCGTAAAGCATTTATTACCCACAGTCCAGCATTTACTAATGCGTTTTTCAACATGAACTAACAATGCATGACTTCATTCGGTCATTTTCCTTCAGCTTAGTCCCTTATTTATCAGATGTCATCACAGCGGAATGAACCGCCAACTGTTCCAGATATGTTTTACACAGCAGATGCCCTTCCATCTGACATACAGAAACACCCATACACACTCATACACTCACACACTGTTTATCCACATTGCTCTATAGCGCATGTGTTTGGACTGAGCCTCAGCAGATACAGTATTACTGTAAATAAACTCATCTGAATGCATGAAATTAGAGTCAGTTTTGTGACATTTCAGATGTTGAGAGCATGATGTGATCTGCACTTGCTTTTCTTTTTCTTTATCCTCAATCTCTCCGTCCATTTCTGATTGGCCGAGATCCACCTCCTGGAATCAGTCGATCATAAATCCTTGTCAGGTTCCTCGGCGGCTTTTTAACAAAGTGCTGGTCTTCACCTCTCCCCTTCTCTCTGTTTATCTCCACACTAATGAACGAGCGTCTCTCGGCTGCGGGCCACAGATTAAAACGGCTCCCATGGGCCCGAACGAGCGCTGCTTTACACACACTCTCACACACACACGGCTCGTATTCCCTCAGCGGCTGTAAAACCCCTGCCGCTTTTATGGCCACACATTTCCAAGTGTGTCGAAACCCCCGGACGAACCCGACGATAGTAAACAACACAGTCCAGACTCAAACAGAGAGTATCAGTGCGGCTGCCTGCTTTCTTAGTGACGCTGTTTCAGTTTTGCTGTCGGGATTTTCACATATTTCCCAAATGATGTTGAACAGATTCAGGAATTTCTCACAGTGTTTCCGCTAATGTTTGTTCTTCTGGAGAAAGTCTTATTTGTTTATTTCGGCTAGAATAAAATCAGTTTTTAATTGTTTTAAAGCCATTTTAAGCTCAATAATATTAACCCCTTCAGCAATATTAGTGTTGGATTGTCTCCAGAGCAAACCACTGTTATACAATGACTTGCCTAATTACCCTAACTTTACCCTAATTACCCTAGTGAAGCCTTTACATGTCACTTTAGGCTGAACACTAGTGTCTTGAAGAACATCTAGTCTAATATTATATGCTGTCATCAGGGCTTGACATTAGCTGCGTCCCAAATGGCACACTATACACTATGCACTCATGCACTATGTACTTATGCACTTACACACTCAACAGGATAGTATATGTATGTAGTGTCGTCCCAAATGGCACACTAATGTTTTTTTTACTAAGCGGAAATTCAAACCGTTTCCCTGATGACGTTTGACGGTTGCCAAATCAGTGAAATAAACGACCGAATGATCAAATACCTGCCGTGAGTATAACCGCATTCACCATCGGGAGGCGCTATAATCACTCTCGTAGGAGAATTTTGCTTTCACCATCCAAAATAAATAAAGTTATTCAACATGTGCGTCCGATAGCTCCGCCCCTTCCGCTACGTAGCCAAACCTGCGGTCGTTGAGTGCGTAAAGTGTCCATCATTACACACTTCATTGTAGCGGCTGAATGAGTGCATCATCCGGGTAATTAAAGTGCACTTATTATTTTTAGAGTTTTCAGTGTGAACACACTACTTACACTGTTTATACTACAAAATGGCGTAGAATAGTGCACAAGTATGCGATTTGGGACGCAGCTATTAACTTTTTTGATCACCAGCCACTCTGGCTTGTAGTTTTCCACCATTACTAGCCACTCGCCATTTTCACTAGCCACAATTTTATTGTTGGGAAAATATATTTTATATGAATAAATTTGGGTCGCGGCATGCTAAAATGACTTCATTTAGATTGTGTGTGTTTTCCACTTGCCTCCTCATTCATTCTACTTTTATTTGTTTATAAGCTTGCTCAAGCATGAGAAAATGGGTTACGCTTTCATAAAAAAGTGTAGCATTGCAATTCGTTTTCTTTCACAGGACTTTTCAGGGCTCAACATAATAGGGATTTACCTTTTTTTTTTTTCTCTGACCACACTAAACTAACTATTTCCTTGCCACAAAATTTAAATAATGTCTCAAAATACTGCTGTATACATACACTTTTTATTCAACAAAACAGCTGACATTAAAAATATATATATATTCTCACGCATCTAAAACTATGCACTAGGGGTGTAACGATTTATCGTTGTACGATTTATTGCGATGCAAAAATGTCACAATATGCATGGTGGCGTTATGACGATTTGATTACGATATGACGTCCGTTTTCTCTTATTAGTTGAGCTGTCTGCACGTGAGCTATGTTCCACCTGCTGTCGCACGTGAGTTCAGATTGCAGCAGCAGTAATGTTGGCAGACCAAGATGAGTGGAGCTGAAATAGAGGATGACCCATCCTCTCAAAATCAGACGTCTGGCAACATTTCGGTTGTACAGTCATTGCTTTAGACTCGTCCGCTTTTTGACACGCATACTGGGTCAAACATAGCCGAAGTTTTAAAGTCTTCACAGTGATTTACTTTGCACAGCGACAGGGATACCTCCTAATGGTGTTGAAAGAGTCACATACTGTATTTATAAGGTACAATTCACCCTAAAATATCATTCTGTCTTCATATAATGATGTACTGGGGGACGCAAAATCACACATGACGTGAGCTGACCGTGAGGGCGGACTGATAGACGCGCGCTTATGGCAAGCCGTTTTAGCATTTAAACTCTTTTTCTGACTATCCATACATACATTTAGAGATATCTCTAATTATATTTTGACTAGTCATAATTATAATTCGACTAGTCAGAATGACAATTAGAGATATCTGCAATTACAATTGTACTAGTACGAAATCAGATTGGAGATATCTGCAAATATATTATGACTAGTCATATTCCTCCATTGACTTCCATTGAAAAATATTTGCAGATATCTCTAAATGAGTTTTGACTAGTCACAATTGTAATTAGAGATATCTCTAAATGAATTTAATTAAATATGAATTAAATACCTGGAAATGTGGATTTTTTTCTTTTGCACACAAACAACGCAAGCAAAGCCTTAAGCTCTTACTGTTAAATTCAATTGAATAGAAAGCTTATTTTTTTTGCACCTTTACTTAAATTGTTCCTTAATTTTGTCTCTGTCATTTCAATAATATTTTTTAAGAAGTTTTTAAATTGTTTTATTTTCCAGAGACAGGCCTGTTTAATTTATTTTCTTAAAGAAGGTTCAGTTTAACAAGTTGAAACAAAAGAAATACATAAAAAATAGTTTACTTGGTAAAATTTGCATTTCAGTTTAATTTTCAATTTTTATTCCAAATATCGTGATACATATCGAATCGTGAACATTATATCGTGATACACATCGTATCGTGAGCTGAGTGTATCGTTACACCCCTAATTTGTACACATATAGACAAACAGTCTAATCTAGTGATGACGAGCCAGCACTGGCAATTTAAAGATGTGTTTCAGACAGCCAAAGTGGCTAGTCTAAAACGCCACAACCGAAATCTAAAGTAAAGCTCTAGCTCTGTCATCATGCTCTAGCTCTGTCATCATGGAAAAGAGAAAAGAAATCGGTTATTAGAAATACTGTACACTAAAATATATATTCATTGGATTTACTACATTTTTAAAGGTAATCGGTCTACATGAGCTTAATTTAACCCTCTACTGCACACATTATGATAGATCTATAAAACATATTTGAGTTTTTCTTTTCTTAAAATGGCTGATTTTGAAGTGCTGTAAAAAATGTGAGAATTTTATTTTTTTAAGGTAATTTATGAAGTGTTGCCATATGGCAACAACGTCCAACAGTGATGTCAACTTTATTAGTTTGTACTGTTTTGTTTATTATATGCTGCTTGGATATAATGTTATATATGTTTAAAGGGCCATGACACCCCCCACTTTCGGTTAAAGTCTTCTTCAGAATTTTTTCAAAAGATGCCTGATTAATGGGCGTGGAGCTCCGCGAGCATCGGGCAGGAGTGGGCGTGGCCAGCAGGGGAGAAGGGGAGCGAATAACTGTTGTTGACAGTTAACTCACAAACTGAGACACAAACCGTGAGGAGACGCATGAGTTTATAGTTCACAAAGTTATAATGCAAAGAAATAAACAGTGATTTAATGCTCTGCTACATTTGTTATTCGTAATTTCATATAGGGTTAGGGTTTTTTGTAGGATTAGGGTTGTAGGGTTTTTTGTAGGATCTGGATCACTTTGATCCAAAAAAACAGGATTAAACTGATCCCATCAGAAGGGTGGATTTAGCGTGGATTTCATGTCCAAAATGTAATGAAAACTTAAAAAATGACTGAGTATTTATTAAAAAAACTGAGTAAATCAAATAAATCATTTTATTCAGTGTTTTTGTGCATGTGAAGTGCAGATGGAGGAGTGTGAGAGCATGTCTAGAGTTAATTGAGTTCATCCTACGCTGCTGTTTCTTTATCAGCCAATCAGCCGCGGCCTCTGACCGATCTGATACTGACAGAGAGAGCGGCATGAACCCGCTGACTCTGACCACATGAAGGACTCGCTGCATTACCATACACAGATTTTTGCTGCTTGTTCAAACTACTTAAAGTCCACATGCAATCTAAACTAAGCATATTAATGTTGTTCGCTCACATTGCTAGTTTTGTGCCATTTTTATTTTATTTTATTTTATTGAACCCATTTTATTTTAATTAATTAATTTTTTATTTAATTGACCAAAAGGGCCAATTTCATTATTTTATTTTATTGACTTTTTATTGACCCCTTTTTTAATATTTTATTTTATTTTATTTTATCAACCAAAAGGGCCAATTTTATTATTTTATTTTATTGACTTTTTATTGACCCCAATTTTGTTTTGTTTTTTTTTTTATTTTATTTTATTTTATTTTATTGACCAAAATGGCCAATTTTATTATTTTATTTTATTAACTTTTTATTGACCCCATTTTTGTTTTATTTTATTTTATTTTATTTTATTTTATTTTATTTTATTTTATTTTATTTTATTTTATTTTATTTTATTTTATTTTATTTTATTTTATTTTATTATTTTATTTTATTTTATTTTATTTTATTGACCAAAAGGGCCAATTTAATTTATTTATTTTATTGACTTTTTATTGACCCCATTTTTATTTTATTTTAATTTATTTTATTTTATTGACTTTTTATTTACATAATTTTATTAAATTTTATTGTACTTTTTTTTCTTTTTCTTTCTTTTCTTTTATTGTGTAATGTGAAACATTGCAATGGACGATGGCATCGTCGCCGTAGGCGGCTAGTGTTGTTGGTGGTGTTTTTGGTGGTGTTGTTGGTAGTGTTGTTGGTAGGGTTTTTCATGTTGTTGGTAATGTTGTTAGTAGTGTTCGTAGTGTTGTTGGTAGTGTTTTTGGTGGTGTTGTTGGATGTGTTGTAGTTGTGCTGTTAGTAGTGTTGTTGATCGTGGTCATAGTATTGTTGGTAGTGTTTTTGGTGGTGCTGTTCATAATGTTGTTGGTAGTGTTTTTGGTTGTGTTGTTGGTTGTGTTGTAGTTGTGCTGTTGGCAGTGCTGTTCATAGTTTTGTTAGTAGTGTTTCTGGTGGTGTTGTTGGTTGTGTTGTTGGTTGTGTTGTAGTTGTGCTGTTGGTTGTGCTGTTCATAGTTTTGTTGGTAGTGTTTTTGGTGGTGCTGTTGGTAGTGTTGTTCATGTTGTTGGTGCTGTTGTTCGTGTTGTAGTTGTGCTGTTGGTAGTGCTCTTCATAGTTTTGTTGGTAGTGTTTTTGGTGGTGTTGTTGGTTGTGTTGTTGGTTGTGTTGTAGTTGTGCTGTTGGTTGTGCTGTTCATAGCTTTGTTGGTAGTGTTTTTGGTGGTGCTGTTGGTTGTGTTGTAGTTGTGCTGTTGGTAGTGCTGCTCATGTTGGTGGTGTTGTTGGTTGTGTTGTTGGTTGTGTTGTAGTTGTGCTGTTGGTAGTGTTGTAGTTGTGTTTGAGCAGATTTGCAGTACGTCTGCAGTTCTTCAGTATTCAGTGGTGTATTGACTGAGGATCTGCTGTTCAGCTTTATAACAGCACTTTGTTAGGAATCATAGAGTTGCGAGTGAATCTGGTGGTTTCTGTAAAGATCTGCGAGCGGACTCGTGTCCAGCGCTGTGGCAGGAGAGCAATTATATTACAGCGGCTGAAATTCTGTTAGGATGAGCGGCTGAATCAGATTAGGCCCAAACTGAACATGATGCTGGGTGGGCAACACTCAGCGTGAATGTAAATGGCTTCACGGTGAACAAAAGCAGACGTGAGGAGGATCCGAGTCCAAGATCCCCATCACAACAACAACAACGAGAGCTTCATCAGACATGCGGATCCATCAAATACTCAATAATTCAATATATGGTGATAATGAACATGCACAATATTGATATCGTGGACACTTCAGAATACAGTAAATAATAATGATTCATTATTAAGCTTCAACAATTAATCACAACAAGAATATCGTCTACATTTGAATCCATCATCAAACTGCAATCTTACACACTGGTAAACGTCATTAGCAGATATTTAATTGCTGATAAAAGCATTGTCACTTTTTTTCAGAAATTAAGCCTTAATAATTTCATTCATTTTTCTTTAATTCTTAAATTGTTCATTTAAGTTATTACTCTAAATCAATTATTGGATCATCTTTAATCAAAAACAGTCAACGCATTGGAGTCTGATACACATAAGAATGACTCTTATAAACTGATTCCTTTTTCTGAATCGGAACTCATGAGAAATTAGTTCATTTTTTTGTAGTATCACTTTACAATAGGTTTTAATATTATCTGCATAGTTGCATAGTTAAGTGTGGGTACAAAAAGTGTAGGTAAATGTTTAAAAAACATTTCATAATAAATGTGTTTTTCACTGTTAGTGGAATTTTAACTGCATTAAGCTTTATGTGTTAACAAATAGAACCTAATTGTGAAATTAACCTAATTGTGACATTTAATTACATTTTTATTTTACTATTTTATTCTTTTTATTAGTATTATTCTATTTTATTTTATTTTATTTTATTTACCCAATATGCCATTTGTATTTAATTTTATTTATTGGTCCAAAGGGTCAATTTTATTATTATATTTTATTGACTTTTTATTGACCTTATTTTATTTTATTTTATTTTATTTTATTTTATTTTATTTTATTTTATTGATGACCAAAGGGGCCAATTTTATTATTTTATTTTATTGACTTTTTATTACTCCATTTAATTAAATTTTATTTTACGTTTTCCTATTTTATTTTAATTTATTTAATTAATTTATTTTATTTATTGACCCAAGAAGTCAATTTTAATACTTTATTTTATTGACTTTTAATTGACCCCATTTTAAGTTAATTTAATTTAAATTTATTAAAAATTTAAATAAAGGGTTAAATTTATTTTGTTTTATTGACTTTTTATTGACCCATTTTATTTTATTTTATTTTATTTTATTTTATTTTATTTTATTTTATTTTATTTTATTGATGACCAAAGGAGGCAATTTTATTATTTTATTTTGACTTTTTATTACCCCATTTAATTAAATTTTATTTTATTTTAATTAAATTAATTAATTTATTTTTTTTTATTTTATTTTATTGACCAAAAGGGCCAATTTTATTTATTTTATTTTATTGACTTTTTATTGACCCCATTTAATTAAATTAAATTAAATTTTATTTTTTATTCACCTCATTTAATTTAATTTAATTTAATTTTAATTTATTTTATTCTTCTTTATTTTATTTTATTTTTTTTTATTTTTTTAAATTTAATTTAATTTTGTTATTTTTTTTACCCAAAAGACCAGTACTGTGCACAGAATTCTAATACAATTCATTCAGTTTAGATTTTTTCTCCAGTAACACCGGAGAAATGCCTAGTAAGCCATTTACATGTGAAATGTGCTGAGGTATAGCGTGTGTCTGAAGCTGTGTCCTTCATGTTCAGATGTCATATTTAGTGAAACATGAATTGACTGAGTGATTTTCCTGCGTGTGATTTGTCCTTGTACCTGCCGAACAGACCTGCCGCATGTTTAATATATGAACACAGAGCCATTCAGACTTTTATGCAATTATGCTAAGTGTCTCCTCCGGCGTGACCTTTGACCCGGGGTTAAGCTCCCCTCAACTTTCAAATGGAATTGCCCTGAACTGCTCTCTTCCTAATGTATGGCTCTTCACAAGTCAAGGGAATGTGCAGAAATCTGCATTTATCCTTATTCACTAGACTTAAACAAACGCCACAGAGAATACATGAAATAAACACAACGGTATAGGGCTTGATTTCTCTGGCTGTGAGTGTAAAGAAAAAATGTACTACACAAACATGGGTAATTCTTACTGATGTTTCTTACTGTGATTCTTAATGACTGTTAGCTTTATATAAAATATATAATAATCATATAACATGTTAAAGAATATTTGTAGTCACATATAATTTAGTTATATTTTTTATTTAATTAAATTACATTTTTAATTAAATTTGTATATTATACATATTATTATAATTTATCTATATATAATAATCATGCAAAATATTTAATAATATTTATAATCACATAATTTTTTTATTTAATTTAATTTGATTAACTTAGTATTTTATTTCATACATATTATTTATTAATTAATTATATTTTTTTAATTCATTTATATATAACACTAATACTAATAATATCAGACTGTTTGCTAAATTATCTGCAGTTTTCCAATCACATCTGTCTCTCCCTGGTGTTCAGGCCACATGATCCTCTGTTTCCACAAGGTCTGTGTTTTAGGAAGGAGCTGTTTTTTTAAAATATTTATTTATTATTTATTTTGTGGGTTAACCTCGCCGCCTGCACCTGCCGCAGCGCTGAATATACATGACATGACGAGATTTCATCTGACACGCTGACCTCATCTCCATGAGCACAGAAAATCAGCTTGACCTCCGACCCCTGGCCTTGAACCCACGTCACCCGCGAATGCTATTAAATCAGTCCCAGAAACGTCCGTCTGAAAGAAGTCACCGCTTGCTTACTTTTATTTCACTACACTGATTTTATTACTGTATACAGGGCTTCCGCAGGGTCTTAAGAGGCACCTATTACTGTTGAAGTCAGAATTAGTAGCCCCCCTATATATTTCCCCCCCTAACGTTGAGGAGATTTAATATTAGTTTGATCTGGAGACAATCCAAAACAAATACTGCTTAAGGGGGCTAATAATATTGACCTTAAAATGGCTTTAAAACCTACTTTTATTCAAGCTGAAATAAAATAAATAAGACTTTCTCCAGAAGAAAAAAATATTACAGGAAATACTGTGAAAAATTCCTTGCTTTGGTTAACATAATTTGGGAAATATTTGAAGAAGGAAAAAATCAGAGGTAGTTAATAATTTTGACTTCAACTGTATGTAGAGTTGGCTAAAAATGGTGTATTTTAAATGCTATTAGATCTTAAGCAGAGACGGTAACAGAACAGATACTTTTTACAGCAACTTTAGAAAACAAGTTAACAAAATTACATTATACAGGTTTTTCTTTTCAATGTAAGGTTTTTTTAAACAGTCAAACTCTCATCAGTATTTGATATCAACTGAGATACTTTGACATCTACAGTGATACCGAAACAGTACGTTTTTTGCAATGATACCTTTGATATTGGTATCAAATGATACCGAAACAATACTTTTTTTGCAATGATACCTTTGATGTTGGTATCAAATGATACTTTTGATACCAATTTTATAAATAAGTTAAGAAACCTACATTACACGTCTTTTTTTTGTGTAAGATTATATGATACTTTGATATTGATAGCTAAACTAACTTTTATACAGATTTATATAACATTAACTTTTTCAATGCAAGTTGTTTTTTGAAATTCAATTATCAATTTTCGATACTGATACTTTAAGTTCTTTAATAGCCATATCAGAACGATACTTTTTTAAAAACAACTTTAGAAAATAAGTTAACAAAGTTACATTATACATGTATTTTTTTCAATGTGAGTTCAACTCATCAATATTTGATACCGATACTAGAACGACACTTTTTTTTTTGCTATGATACGATACTTTGATATCAGTAGCAAACGATACTTACTGATACCGAAACGATACTTTTTTGCTGATAACGATACTTTGATATCAGTAGCAAACGATACTTACTAATTGCGAAACGATACTTTTTTTGCTGATACCGATACTTTGATATCAGTAGCAAACGATACTTACTATTTGCGAAACGATACTTTTTTTGCTATGATACCGATACTTTGATATCATTCGCAAACGATACTTACTGATACCGTAACAATACTTTTTTTGCTGATACCGATACTTTGATATCAGTAGCAAACGATACTTACTAATACCGAAACACTATTTTTTTTGCTATGATACCGATACTTTGATATCAGTCGCTAACAATACTTACTGATACCGAAACAATACTTTTTTTTGCTGATACCGATACTTTGATATCAGTAGCAAACGATACTTACTGATACCGAAACAATACTTTTTTAGCTACTTTTTTTCTTCAAAACTTACCAACCACGCATCATTTGTTTTTCTAAAAATACCAATACACATTCACACACCTCATTCACATACACACACACACACACACTCATACACGACGGCCAATTTAGTTCATCAAATATAGCTCATGTGTTTGGATTGTGGGGAAAACTGGGGCTCCCGGATGAAACCCACGCCAACACGGGGAGAACATGCAAACTTCACACAGAAACACCAACTGACCCAGCCGGGACTCGAACCAGCGACCTTCTTACTGTGAGGCCACAGTGCTAACCACTGAGCCAAGGAGAAAATAATCTTGCAGTAGCAGGACTGAAAATATACCAGCTGAGGTCTCTAATGTAATGTCCCCACAATTCCCAAAAACTAACCTCTGTGTGTGTGTGTGTTCCAGGCTGTTGAACAGGATGGCTGCTGAGGAGCGGCACATGACGTCCAGCTGTGGCTCCTACATAAAGACTGAGCCGTCCAGCCCGTCCTCTTTGGTGGACTCGGCCAGTCACCCCAGCCCCGGCGCGCACTCAGACGCCAGCGGCGGATACGCCAGCGCCATCAACAGCCACTCCACGGGCCTTGACTCTCCGCCCATGTTCACGGCGGGCGGCGCTTTGGGCCCCGGGGCCAGCTCCTGCCGCAAGAGGTTCGAGGACTGCTCCTCCACGCTGCTGGACGACCCTGCAGCCATCAAGTGCGAATACATGCTCAACTCCATCCCCAAACGCCTGTGCCTGGTGTGCGGAGACATCGCATCGGGATACCACTATGGTGTGGCCTCCTGTGAGGCCTGCAAAGCCTTCTTCAAGAGGACGATACAAGGTACTGCATGCAGATCAGCGCTCTATACTCACACCACAACACTAAATCATGCAGAACACAGGCCGAAATCTTAATACAAGTACACATGACAACAAAACTAGCATATTGATGTTGTTAGCTCGCAGTGCTAGTTGTGTGCTGAACAATACGTCTGTGTGTGTCTTTAAGAAAAACTCATGTGTTTACCCTTGTCATCTTTAATTGAAATCTGGAAATGCACTTCCTGTTTGTTTTCAGTTCAATGCTCAGATTAGGTCAGTCTGAAGTTGTGGGTGTGGCTAACACACTTAACCACGCCCCCTAGCTGCCATTTATGACAACAAACAGAAATGGCAAGTAGGAGGAGTCTGTCAGGTTGTAATAACTCTCGCCCAACCCTTTTCCCCACCTTACTGAATGAAACGCCTACTGTACTACATCCAATCAACTCGCAGTAGAAAAAACAAGCCACGCCCACTGTATTCTCATTTAATAATCTGCTTCTCTCAGGGTGCTTAAACACCTGTGAATTGATTCATTTAATCCGAAACAGGGGTTAAAACTGTTACATTGTTGCTCTTTGTTCTTGGTGCGGTTCGCTTTCACACGCCAAAGTTTCTAAACCAGGGGTGTCCACACTCGGTCCTGGAGGGCCGGTGTCCAGGAGAGTTTAGCTCCAACCCTAATCAAACACACCTGAACAAGCTAATCAAGCTCTTACCAGGTATAATAGAGGCTTCCAGGCTGGTGCGTTGAAGCAAGCTGGAGTTAAGATCAGCAGGACACTGGCCCTCCCTGTTCTAAACGGACCAAAATAGACAAAACAAGTCGCGTGTGAGTAAACTCTCCTCACATTGGTCAGAGTTTCATGGTTTATTTTGCAGAGTCTTGCTCAGCTGTCAGGCGGGGTGGTTTGGTGGTGTTTGACAGGGTGCGCGCGATGTGTCTGAAGAGCGAGGAGGGATGCGGTGGGAAGGGTGCGCGACGTATTCGAGGACCGGTAAGGAGACGCGTGATTTCTGGTAGATTATCACTCGTTTGCGGGCATCCTGAAAAACAACTAGCTACAATCGCTGCTTGAGGGTAGTAGCTTCAGACTGGTGTGTAGATTGGCGAGATTAATCAAGTGCTTTTGATGTGATCTATTCGTGAACACTGACATGCTCGACAAACAGTGCGCTGGCTAAGAGTTCAATCATTTCTTTTTTTTTGTTTCAAGCTATTTGAGTGAGGTTTTTCTGTCTGTTTTTAAGGAAGTGTACCAACATTTTTGTCCACATCTGGATGTAATGCATGCATGAATGATGATGATGAATGAAAGTGTGTGCGGGTGGTAAGGTTACCGCAAAATGGAAATATATTATTGTAGATTAATTCCTTGCTCTGTTAATTATTCATTCATTCACTTTCCTTTAGCATAGTCCCTTTATTCCTCAGGGATCACCACAGCGGAATGAACCACCAATTATTCCAGTACATATTTTTGGCAGCGGATGCCCTTCCAGCCTCAACCCAGCACTGAGAAACACCCATACACACTCATTTACACTTACACTCACTCTACAGCCAATGTAGTTGATCAATTCCCCTATAGCGCATGTGTTTGGACTGTGGGGGAAACCGGAGCACCCGGAGGAAACCAATGCCAACATGGGTAGTGATTTTCGGTAGATTATCACTCGTTTACGGGCATCCGGGAGCCTCTTGCAAATGCACAGACTCCCAGATGCCCACAAACGAGTGATGATCTCATGGAAATTGCGTGACTTGGGATGTCTGGAATGACCTTCCCGCCCTACTCATAATTCTCTCTTCATATTGCTTATATGCCTATACATGTCCATAAAACACTGTGATATAGCTGGGCTCAGATCGTATCGCTTTTTTACTACAATCGATCCGCTCCAGAGTTCGTTTCAATCGAGCCGAGACCACCTCATTCAGGCGATCTTGGACCGACTGTTTTGCTGCGGATCTGAGCGCGATTGCTGGATTCACATAAGCCAAACGAACCGCACTAACTGGGCAAACAAGACAGGTTTCCAAACAAAAATCTAGGTGTGAAAGCACCAAAAGATCTGCGTCACAATATGGGGAAAAAAATGGCCGCAGCTTCCTGTTCATGCATGTTTTTTTGCGGCGAGAGGCGCCTTTTCTTTCTTTAAAAAATAGAAACCTTCCGTGTTTCTCAGCAGAAGAAGTTCCCATGGTTGGGTAAACTTACAGCGCAGTGAATGTGAGAGAACAACAAATCATTATTTTACAATCTCATTTGCTGAAATAATAAAAGAAAAACTACACTATGGTGTTATCAAGACTTTCAGAAAGAGGAACACAAGATTAAAATCTTCTTCAAGAGGAAGATGTGTTGAAGCAAGTTGGAGCTAAGATCAGCAGGACACCGGCCCTCCCCGGGTGCTCCAATTTCTCCTACAGAAGGTCGCTGGTTTAAGCCTCAGCTGGGCCAGTTGGCATTTCTGTGTGGAGTTTGCATGTTCTCCTTGTGTTGGCGTGGGTTTCCTCCGGGTGCTCTGGTTTCCCCCACAGTCCAAACACATGCGCTATAGGGGAATTTAGTAAGCTAAATTGTCCATAGTGTATGAGAGTGAAAGAGACTGTATGGGTGTTTCCCAGTACTGCAGCTGGAAGGAACAAAGTCAGAAGTTATAAGTTATTTCAACTTATTTCAAGGGTGTAATTTACAGATCCAAAGCACCTTGACAGAGACAGTGTTTTCTAAAATATCAGCTAAAGACGTCACTCCTGTTTCCACATACAGCAAACTAAATGTGCGCCTGTTAAGAATCAGAAACGGTGAAGTGGGTGTCTGGTTGTCAATATGAAGCCGGTGTGTGTGTGTGCGGACAGATGATGCTGATGTGTGTTGCGGCGCCAGCAGTGACGTCACAGTAATCTATCCATCTGACGGCCGATGAGAGGTTTACGGTTACAGACATATGATAAGATGAGCACACTGACCAGAAGAATAGAAGATCAGAAGTCTTTACATCACAGCACTGAATAACTGCACTCATAACACACTGCGCAAGTGCTTTCCCACTCAGAGTTCACGACTTGTTCTAGTCTGAATTTCTGTCTATTGTCTTGTTTTCACAAATAATGAGTCAAACTTAGCTGAGTTTTTACTTAAAACAAGCTAAAGCATCTGTTAGGTTTTTATTAAGTGAGTTTATCTGTAATGTATTGAGCTGTAATGTATTGAGCCTAGGCCATTTAGTGATTTATAGAGCAGTAATAATACTTTAAAATCTATTCTGAATGTAACTGGTAGCCAGTGTAAGGACCTGAGGACAGGTGTGATGTGCTCTGATTTCCTGGTTTTGGTCAGAATCCTGGCCGCAGCGTTCTGGATGAGCTGCAACTGTCTGACTGTGTTTTTGGGAAGGCCAGTGAGGAGTCCATTACAGCTAAGGTTCTCAAAGTGGGGGTCGGGACCCCTCCAGGGGTCGCGGGACAATGAAAGGGGGTCGCCTGGTGGTTTCCAAAAATCTATTTATTTTTACTAAACCATAAGAATTACCATATTTTATCCATAACCTTCTGAAGAGAAAAAAAATAATCGTTTATACCATATATAGTTACTATAGTAGCTTATAGTTACTACTTCTATTGGATTGAAACCCCTGGGGTACATCGTATTAAAGACACAGCAATACCTTTGGTTAAACTCACGGTTAAACTTTGTGGCTCATTTCCAGCTCTCATACATAAAAAAAAATAAAAGAAGACTGAATGGACTTGGGTCCATTGGTGTGTGTGCGCCATTGCATGCAAGGTTTCTGTATTTATAAAAACCTCAGAGTATATTGGGGGTCGCGACTCACTGGCATTGTCATTTTGGGGGTCGCGGCCTGAAAAGTTTGGGAACCCCTGCTTTACAGTAATCCACCCTGCTGCTGATAAAAGCATCAACAAGTTTCTCAAAGTCCTCACTGGAAACAAAGCATGTACTTTCTGCAATGAGAGATCATCATCTTCAGCTTAACCTCACGAAAACGGAAATGCTTGAAGTTTTTGCCAACCCGACTCTACATCATAACTTTTCAATCCTGATGGACGGGGCAACCATTACTGCATCCAAAATGGTGAAAAGCCTTGGAGTAACGATTGATGACCAACTAAACTTCTCTGACCACATCTCTAGAACTGCTCGATCTTGCAGATTCGCACTCTACAACATCAGAAAGGTCCGACCCTTCCTATCTGAACATGCAGCTCAACTCTTGTTCAAGCTCTTGTTCTCTCCAGACTGGACTATTGCAACTCTCTACTAGCCGGGCTTCCAGCTAACTCTATCAAACCTCTTCAGCTGCTTCAGAACGCAGCAGCACGAGTGGTCTTTAATGAAGCTAAAAGAGCACATGTCACTCTGCTGCTCATCCGTTTGCACTGGCTGCCAGTTGCTGCTCGCATCAAATTCAGAGCTCTGATGTTTGCCTACAAAGCGACTTCTGGCTTTGCTCCTTCTTATCTGCTCTCACTTCTGCAGATGTATGTGTCCTCCAGAAACTTGCGTTCTGTGAATGAACGTCGCCTCGTGGTTCCATCCCAAAGAGGGAAGAAATCACTTTCCTGAACTCTCGCGCTCAATCTGCCCAGTTGGTGGAATGAACTCCCTAACTGCATCAGAACGGCAGAGTCACTCGCTGTCTTCAAGAAACCACTAAAAACTCAACTATTTAGTCTCCACTTCCCTTCCTTACTTGATGATCTCCAGACCTTACCATGGTAAATCCTCATTGTACCGCAGTGCATTATGCTGTATGTTTCCAAACCACAGATCTTTGATCATAAAACTACGCATTTACATAGGTACTTAACCTCATGTTGACCATTTTAACAGCCTAAAAAGTGGACTGTCGCTCTATTGTTTTCCAAGATGGGACTAGGGTTTCTGCTGATGAAATGCACATTTGAGTTTACAAGGAATATGAGCTTGTTTCTTCATGAAAAATAGATTTGAGGGCTGAAATTAAATGTATCTGCTCTTTTATTAGAGGTTTTGTGAAGGCGTATCAGTTTTGACCCGAAGGACCAACAAAAACACGCCATATTCTAATAGAAACGCAAGGGTTAAAAATCAAATGTTTTTATTTTTGTCTGTTGTCAGAAACACTCGTGTGATGTACAGTAGAACAGATTTTGCGCTCCTGGATCACATATTTTGACTTTAAAAGCAGAATGAAAAGGAGGAGAGTAACACGAGCAAGAATAAAGAGTGGTCCGCCTGCTCCTCTGCTCTGTGTTGTCTCTGGCTGAGCTCTTCCTCTGAGCACGGCCTGTAATGGAGCTAATCTACAGCCGTTTGTCCGAGCCACAGGAGTTTTGTCAATAACAATCAGCGTTCAGCAGGAGTAATTAAGGCCGAGGCTTTTCATTAGGCCGGGGGGAGGGGCTTGTCTCCGGGGACGACCGCCGCAATTAGAAACGCAGGCACGCGTCGCCGGGTAATTTCAGCCGCGGCCGGGAAGCAGGAGAACAAACCCGGGACTTTCTTTAGATTCAGGAGGGATTGGGTTTTGTCTGGTGCTGGAGCCCACAGACTAATGGCATAATAAGCAGACGCGCGCCGAGATCTGGAGGATTTTAGGAAGAAAGGAAGAAGGAGGGCAGGCGGAGATAATGAGAGGAGGAAGAAAAGGGCAGAGCTTTGGACAAAAGACTGGAAAAGAGGCAGAAGAGATGCGGATTAGACTTGATTAAGTAGGTAAATAACAGGGATGAGGTTCAACGTTTCCATTCGTGAAACTGACGTCTGTAAAACTGATGTTCAGTCTTAAAGGGGTAGTTCACACTAAAATGAGAATGTGCTCATTTTTTACTTGCACTCAAGTGGTCAAACCACAGAAGAATAAGCAGCCATTGACATCCGCAATAAAAATACTAAGAATAGCCCGAAATGAAAATTCTAGGTCGAAGCGCAAAAGTTCTGGACACACTGGGCAAAAAAAACTAAATGAAAATTTTGGGTCGAAACTGAAAATTCTTGATGCAGTTGTCCAAAAACTAAAATGAAAATTCTGGGCCAAAACTGACAATTCTAGACACACCTGGGCAAAAAAAGATTCGATACCGGAAATTCTGAATGGACATGTCCAAAAGCCGAAATGAAAATTGTGGGCAAAAACTGAAAATTATGAATGCACTTGGCTAAAAAACTAAATGAAAATTCTGGGTTTAAACCCAAATGTTCTGGATGCATTTGACCAAAAACAAAATTAAAAAACTGTGGGTTGAAATTCTGGATGCACTTGGCCGAAAACCGAAATGAAAATTCTGGGCCAAGATTGAATATTCTGCACGCACATGTGCAAAAATAAATAAATGAAGTCAAAACCCAAAAATTTTTCATGCTCTTGGCTAAAAAATAAAAAATAAAATTCTGGTTAAGACTGTCAATTTTGAATGCACTTGGCTGTAAACTGAAAATTAAAATTTTGGGCCAAAACAAAAATTTCTGGACACACACACGTGCAAAAACTAAATAAAAAAATAATAATTTGAATCAAAACCCAAAAATCCTTCATGCAATTGGCTGAAAAATCGAAAGCAAAATTCTGCCTCGAGACTGACAATTTTGGATGCACTTGGCTGTAAACCGAAAATGAAAATTTTGGGCCAAAACAGTAAATTCTGGATGCACTTGGCCAAAAACCAAAATTAAAGTTGTGGCCCAAAACCGGAAATTCTGAATGCACTTGGCCAAGAACCAAAATGAAAATTGTGGGTTGAAACTGAAAATTCTGGACCCATTTAGCCGAAAACTAAATGAAAAATTGTGAGTCGAAACTGAAATGTTCTGAAAGCACTAGACCGGTGATTCTCAGACTTTTTTCATAAAGTACCACCTCAGAATAAAATAGTCTCTCCAAGTACCACCAATATGAGCATTATTGAAATACAGTAGTGTAGTAGGCCCAGTAAAGCAGCTACAACTCAAAGTAAAAAAAAAACGTGGCAGATTACCTCAGAAATATAGGCTATATGTCATATATGGCTTATTATATACATCATTTTTGATAAATATTGAAATGTGTATAGCATGTACATGACATATTTCATTCCTCCATGTACCACAAGAAGGAACCCTGTGTACCACTAGTGGTACACGTACCACAGTTTGAGCACCACTGCACTAGGCCAAAAAACTAAATAGAAATTGTGGGTCAAAACCCAAAAATTATTCATGCAATTGGCTGAAATATCGAAAGCAAAATTCTGGCTCGAGACCAAAAATAAAAAATTTCGGGCCAAAACAGAAAATTCTGGAAGCACTTGGCCAAAGCCAAAATTAAAGTTGTGGCCCAAATTGGGAAATTCTGGATGCCAAAAAAGCTAAATGAAAATTCTGCATCGAAACCCAATGATTCTGGACGCACCCATTCATTTTAAAGTCATTTCTATGCATGTTGTAACAGGACGTGATTGTGAATTTGAAAACACTCATCGCGTTAGATTGACTCAATATTTCCTCTTTTTTTAAATGACTCCAAAATAATCACTCAATAATTATTAAAGAAAAATGACATGATTTTATTCCATTCATTGTAAGTAATACTAATAATAATGCATTTCATTTGTAAAGTTCATTCATTCATTTTCCTTCGCCTTCGCCTCTTATTTATCAGGGGTCGCCTCAGCGGAATGAACCGGCAACTGTTCTAGCATAAGTTTTATCCAGCATATATTTATTCCAGCTGCAATCCAGTATTGGGAAACACCCATACACACTCATTTACACACACACTCATACTCTATGGCCAGTGTAGTTGATCAGTTCCCCTATCGCGCATGTGATTGTACTGTGGGGGAAACCGAAGCACCCGGAGAAACCCCACACCAACATGGAGAGAACATGCAAACTCCACACAGAAATGCCAACTGACCCAGCTGAGGCTCGAACCAGCGACCTTCTTGCTTTGAAGGCACAATGTTAACTACTGAGCCACCGTGCCGCCCCTGATTAAATAAAGTGTGCTTGTTAAATTTAATGAAACCTACACGGCTGCAGGAATGACTCTTCACAGTGTAGATGATGGTGATGTTTGATGGTCATGATGGGTTCATGAGTGTGTGTGACCCTGCGCTCCTCAAAAACACACACAGCGCTACGCGGACGCTCCGTCTGCTTCTCTTATGAACTGATGCGCTCTGACAGAAAGCCTGTAAAAGTCAGCTTAGATTTTGATGAGGAAGACCTTTCATTTTACCGTAATTTACTTACCTGACCCGAGTCTCTCCCCAAAACCCTGGCCTGGCAGCGCTCCTGAAAAACCATCAAAGAAATGAAAGCAGAAAAAAACAACAGCTTTATTTGTCTTCTCCAATCCAGAGACGTTTGATTATTATTTTAAAAATGAAACTTTTATATGCCTTCAGAGTAGATTTATTCTGAACGGTAATGCCGAAACGGACGATTGCGCGCTCGCCTTACATGTTGCATCATCTCCAAATGTCCACCCTTTATATATTGACTGTATTTTTGTGTGTCGGGAGGCATAGTGGCTCAGTGGTTAGCAGTATGGCCTCACAGTAAGAAGGTCACTGGTTTGAGTCCTGCGAGGGTCAGTTGATGTTTCTGTGTGGAGTTTGCATGTTCTCCCCGTTTTGGCTTGGGTTTCCTCTGGGTGCTCCGGTCCCCCCCCCAGTCCAAACACATATATAGGGGAACTGATGAACTGAATTGTCTGTACTGTATGAGTGTGTATGGGTGTTTTCCAGTACTGGGTTGCAGCAGGAAGGGCATCCGCTGCGTAAAAACTTGCTGGATAAGTTGGCGGTTCATTCCACTGTGACGACCCCAGATTAATAATGGGATTAAGCTGAAAAGAAAATGAATGATTGACTTAATTGCTCCATATTGCAATACAATCACATAATATCAGCACTCTCCCACATTTATAGCTGTTAACACTGCCCTTACTTGTGCTTTTTGTTATGAGATTGCAGAAGAATGGTTTGACTAGAACAGGGGTTTTCAAAGTGTGAGGCGCGCCTCCCCAGGGGGGCGCCAGAGCATGTCAGGGGAGGCGCAGGAAAAAATATTATATAATAAAAATATAATTATTAAGTTTAATTATTATATTTATTTTTTTATTACTTTTAAACGTTTTAATTAAACAAAGCTAAAAAAAATAATACGTCAAAAATAAGAAAACGTTTTTTACCCAGAAGGCCATAGCTGTGAATTCGCTTCTGTTTAGCAAGCCCGCCGATACAGGTATATGCCTGCTAATCATGCTGCTAATACAATGGATCAGTTTCTGAGACCCCCCGATTCAAAGCCTTCAAGTTCAGGGCTTAAACCCAAAAGACGATGATATGATGGTCAGTATTTGAGTTTAGGGTTTTGTGGACAGGACCAGCTGATGTACTACGACCTTTATGTGTGGTTTGTCAAGATATTTTGGCTAATGACAGCATGAGACCCGCTAAACTTCGGCGACACCTTGAAACCAAGCATGATGAGGTAGCAGAAAAACCTCCAGAATATGTGTGTGTGTGTGTGTGTGTGTGTGTGTGTGTGTGTGTGTGTGTGTGTGTGTGTGTGTGTGTGTGTGTGTGTGTGTGTGCGCGCGTGCGTGTGTGCGTGCGTGTTTGGGAGGAGGGGGGCTCCAATGGATAAGTTGTGTCAAAAGGGAGGCCCACTGTCTTAGACTTTGAAAAACCCTGGACTAGAATGATCAGTTTTTTCCATCATGCTGATAACTTTTTAGTTGCTTGGCAGAACCCAGGGGGGTCATTACAGCAGGAAGTGTGTGTGTTGAGTTGCAGTGTTGGTAAGTGAATCCGCAGTCTGCTTCACACCAAGGTTATTATAGTAGTTTATATTACAATAATGTTTTAATATATTCTATACATACCGTTTATAAAAATTGCACATCACGATTAAAGTGACCAAAACTATCACCGTTATCGATATTATCACAAACATTTTTTTTTTCAGTGTATGGATTGTTCACATAAAAACAATACTCAATTTTATCTAAGATGTAATTTCTTATCCTTATTAGCGTAACTGTGATATTTAACTGATTTAAAATCAATGTATTATTAAAAATAAATATTTGACAAAAAAAGGTAATATAGCTCTGATCTAAAATTAGTTTTTGGGACATAAACTCAGACACACTCAGACACACTGGCTGTTTCTCAATTCCAAGAACGCAGAGAACGGACTTGTGTTCTTGTGGAGATCGGTCTTGCCAGGTGTCCTCGGAAGAACGAACTCAGGAGACCGCGAGGGCAGAGAACGCATCCTTTGAGAATTGAGATGCTGCGTTCTTCCTGATGGTCACATGACCTTCACGTGTTTTAAATAGTAAATTATTTAAACATTACAGCACTCATAAAACGATTTATTGTTTTTCCCCTTTTCAAAATATATACTTTGCATACAAACATTAGAAATATACTCTGCACTATATAAATAAAACAGATTTTAATACGAATTTCAGCAAACAAACAACCCTTAATGTGTTTATTCCTTTATTAAGATGTCCATGGTAATGTTAACTTTCACCGTTTCATTTAGGGAAACTCCTGAGGTAAATAATTCATAAACTTTAATAATAAATCTAGATAAAATGCAGCGCTTCCCCTCTCCAGTCGCAATGACTTCTGGGACTTCCAGAGCGAGTTCGGTGCTCAAGTCTGCATCGGTGCGTCCTCGATATCAAGATCACATCCGGGAAGTTTCATGCGTCCTCCGTACTTGCAGTCTTGAGTATTGGAACTGAACTTAGGCAGCTGATGATGACGTTTCACGAGAACACGAGGACGCAAGACCGCTGAAGAACGCATATTGAGAAACAGCCACTCTCTCAGTTCAAAAATGAAAGACTATTTCCTTTGATTAGTGACAAGATTATTTCACTTACTCCATTTTCAGATTATTTAGCTTGTTTTAAGGAAAAACTCACTTAAATTTGACTCATTATTTCTGAAAACACGATAATATGTTTTGCTCATCTATATCAAAATGCTAAAATGCTAAATTTGCAGATGTGTGGACTGGAAACAAGAAAATTTAAAGTAAGAAAAGCATTTAATTTTTGCAGTGCAGGAAATGTACTGTGAAGTGTGGGAAAAACTGCGGAAATGTGTTTGATTAGAGCTGCTCTGCTAAATCACATTCATTTCCACACCTTTATTTACCCCCAACCCAAAGAGATCTGCCACATTTGCATACTGATTTGTATAACCCAGATAAAATGGGGGGATTTCTAATTATTTAATACATCTGGGGACCTTCCACTTGATCGGTGCAATAATGTTAATATAATTGCGTAAGTTGTGAGAGGGGGATGGAGGCGTTTGAGGAGCGTTTCAGACAGTAGAAGGATATGTATCAGTGCTGTCAAATAATTATGATCAATCACATCCAAAATAATATTTAGGTTATATTGACCATATATACAGTTGAAGTCAGAATTATTAGCCTTCCTAAATTATTTGCCACCCTGTTTAATTTTTTCCCCAATTTCTGTTTAATGGAGAGCAGATTTTTTTCAACACACTTCTGAACATAATATTTTTAATAACTCATTTCTTATAACTGATTTATTTTCTCTTTGCCATGATGACAGTAAATAATATTAGACTAGATATTCTTCAAGACACTTCTATACAGCTTAACGTGAGATTTAAAGGCTTAACTAGGTTAATAAGGTTAACTAGGCAGGTTAAGGTAATTAGGCAATATTATTATAATTAATTAATATATATATATAATTATTATTATTATTGCCTAATAATATATTATTGTATAATGATGGTTTGTTCTGTAGACTATCGAGAAAAAAAGAATAGCTTAAAGGGGCTAATAATATTGTCCCAAAAATGGTTCTTAAAAAATTAAAAACTGCTTTTACTTTAGCCAAAATAAAACAAATAAAGCTTTTTCCAGAAGAAAAAAATATTATCAGACATACTGTGAACATTTCCTTGCTCTGTTAATCATCATTTAGGAAATATTCAAAAAAGAAAAAGAAATTCAAAGGGGGGCGAATAATTCTGACTTCAGCTGTATATATAATACTATATTCTCAGAAAAAATATATTCATTCATCTTTCTTCAGGTTAGTCCATTTAATCAATAGGGATCGCCACAGCGGAATGAACCGCCAACTTATCCAGCATGTATTTTACACAGTGGATACCCTTCCAGCTACAGCCCAGTACTGCGAAACACCATACACACTCATTCACACACACACTCATACACAACGGCCAATGTAGTTGATCAATTCCCCTATAGCGCATGCGTTTGGACTGTGGGGGAAACCAGAGCACCCGGAGGAAACCCACGCCACACAGGGAGAACATGCAAACTCCACACTGAAACGCCAACTGTTGGGATTCGAACCAGCGACCTTCAAAGTGCTCCACTGTGGTTTGCTCAGTGCTCAACCGCTAAGCCACCAGGCTGCCGTCCTCCTGTATTCACAGTAATTTTCCTCCGCCGCACATTACCATACAGTACAGTGTGTCGTATAGCCTTCATCCCGCGCACCTTCAGTCCTCAGTGATCGGGAGTGAATAGCCGAAGCGAGCACATAGACATTCAGAGCACACGCATGAGGAGAACAAGAGCTCTGTCTGCCGCTGTCGTCCTGCATTTATCCGTCCGTCTGTCCCGCCATTACCCAAACACACGTCCTCATTGAAATGCCAAATCTCCACGCAGGACATCAAGCACTTTACCTATTGTTCCCGCACAATGCTCCTGAGCACAGGTATGGAGCGCCATGCTGAATAATGCATCAGTGGCTGCTCATTGTGTGTGTGTGTGTGTGTGTGTGTGTGTGTGTGTGTGTGTGTGTGTGTGTGTGTGTGTGTGTGTGTGTGTGTACAGCTAAATTATTTGAGTCCCTCATTTCTGTTTAACAGAGAGGAGATTTTTTCAACACGTTTCTAAACATGATAGTTTAATAACTCATCTCTAATAGCTGATTTCTGTTGTCTTCGCCATGATGACAGCACATAATATTAGACTAGATATTCTTCAATACACTAATATTCAGCTTACAGTGACATGTAAAGGCTTCACTAGGGTAATTAGGGTAAAGTTAAGGTAATTAGGCAAGTTATTCTGTTCCTCATAATTGTTTTTTTAGTAAACACATATCCCAGTTTTGGTTCCTGCAACACATTTTAAGAACAGTTGTCTCAGTAAAGCATTTACCACTGTGTAATGTTGCCGTTCCTTTTCACAACACTTAAAAGACATTTAGGGATGGAAGACAGCAAATGATGGAGTCTTTCAGGTCTAACTTTGTCCCATTCTTCCTGCAAACAAGTCTTAATCCTTGTGCACTGTTCAATTTGACTGCCATTTTCATATGTTTGGGATGAAAACATCCACTGAATTAAACGGCTGTACAAATGCATCTGTCAGCTGAAAGCAGAGGTGTTCATACACTCTAAAATAAAGAGCATAACCATTTTTTTAATGTCTGATGGTAAATTATACTAAATGTTTACTATTTTAGGTCTGTTAGGAAAACCTAAATGATTTACATTTGCTAAATGCCAGAATAATCAGAGAATTTGTTTAATTTCTAGACAGTCAGAAGTTTGCACACATTTCCTTGGTGTTTTTTAGCTTTGCTTTTAAACTGTATAACTCTGGTCAAGTGTTTTGGGTCTCCTTCCACAAGCTTCTCACAATAGTTTGCAGGAGTTTTGGCCCATTCCTCCTGACAGAATTGCTGTAACGGAGTCAGATTTGTAGGCTGTCTTGCTCGCACAAGCTTTTTCAGCTCCGCCCACACATTCTCTATAGGATTGAGATCAGGGCTTTGTGATGGCCACTCCAAAACATTCACTCTGTTGTCCTTAAAGCACATTTGAACTAATTTGGCAGTATGCTGAGGGTCATGGTCTGTTTGGAAGAGCCATTTGTGGCCTA